>NW_017307510.1:424391-464555 GCF_000935625.1 Nanorana parkeri
TTTTCTAATGGTTTATATGTATTTGTTTGTTTTGTGTGGCTTTCCTCTGGGTACTCCGGTTTCCTCCCACACTTCAAGACACGCTGAGAGGTCAATTGGCTCCTTTCTAAATTGACCTCGTCTGTGATGGGGACCTTAGATTGTAAGCTCATTTAGTGCAGGGACTGATGGGAATGTGCACTATATAAGTTGCTGCGTAAATGGTTGCCGCTGTTGTTGTAGCAGTAGATCTTTGGGTACGGATGAGCTAATGCAGTGGTGGCGAACCTTGGCACTCCAGCAGTGCCAAAACTACAAATCCCAAGATGCATCTGCCTCTGTGAGTTATCTCTGTGGCTGTCAGAGCCTTGCAATGCCTCATGGGACTTGTAGTTCCAAAACAGCTGGAGTGCCAAGGTTCGCCACCACTGAGCTAATGTTTGGACCAAACCTGAGCTACTTTGGACAAGGAAGTACTATGGGCACAACTCAATCAGCTGCAGGTCGGGCATTCCCTGCATTGAAAGAAAGGGGTAGGATTGACATGATTTACCTAATACGGCCACAAAGCCAAATACCACCCCTCCATTCGTTCATTCATCCGAAGCCTGACTCCACCGTCACGTATATCCTTCACCAACACCTCTTCTACTAGCATAGACCAGTGAACTAGTGCTGCAGTCCAGGTCTACCCTCTTGTCTGCACCCATCAACGTGACAATTACAACCAAGGTGTGGTGACTTGGGGACCCTGTCAATGGACAGCCCATAGCCATATCAATGTTGGCACCTGAAAAAGGAACCTACAACTGCAGCAAAGAATCAGGACCTGGCCTGTCACATGACCTCAGATTCAGGCAAGCTTTTTTTGGCTGCTTAGATTAGAATGTTTTAAATTGCTGTGGGGGAGATCTCTGGCCAGAGCACAGCTTTACCACCACAAGTCTCCAGGGAAGGTTCGCAGGTGTCCTCATTGGTGTTCCTGTCCATAGCATCCTAAGAAAGATTGCGTCTAGACCCGGGGAGCACAAGAATGACCTAGATTTGGGCAAAAATGTCAAACAACACATTAGAGTGCTAATATTGGCCTGTCAGCGGGTAAGACAGGTTGCTCCTGTGCCCATATTTAGCATGTAATTGATCTTTCTCCGCACGCTTTGCTAAAACAGGTGGCGAGAGAAGCAGGCGTGATGGATCGCTCAGCTTAATACCCGCTCTGAGTTATTGCGCTTCCATGTTGGATACAGAGGCGCACAGTTGAAATGATCTCATTTAGATCGGGGAGTTAGGCCGAGCATCTAAAGTGCAATAGATGGTGAGGCCCGGCCATCTCTCACTCTATTAACTCTCTGCTTAATATTTAGTTAGCAATAAAATGCACCATTAAGTGACATGCTAACTCCATAAAGAAATCATTGCTTTGTTGAAGTGCTTAGCATTCAGATGCCCTTCTATGTTGGGCTACAGGTGTTTTGTAGTGGCGTCTATAGGATTCCTGAGCATGGCACAGTCCTTAACCTCACCGTTGCTGGATAGGCGGCACCCTGCACTGGAACTTATTGGTCTATAGATGACTCTTTCTGAGCATTTATTCTGGATGTCTACAGCCAGCTGTCTAAATCTGACTATAAAGAGGCCCTGTCGCATTGCCCAATCAGGGCTCCCACCTCTCCTCCTTTTTTGTGGTGACTGCTGTTGCTGCAAAAATGTCAATTTGCTTTCGGATATAGGGGAGCATGTGACCTCCACCTGAAATGCAGGAGCTCAGGCACAAGCATGGCCACTGCTCCCTCTGAGCTCTGACAGCTATTGTTGGTGGCTGCTATGTAATTGCAATGGATTGGCAGGAGAACACTGGTGTGCATGGTTACTGGGCTTGGGCTTTACATAGACCCTATTACTTTGCTCTAAAAGGGTTAGAGCAGCCTCCACAAACCAACTTTTTGTGGAAATTTTAAAAAAACAACTAAAGTGATGCCCAGCCTGCTTGTCCCTCCATGACAGGCCTACTTGTCCCTCCATGACAGGCCTACTTGTCCCTCCATGACAGGCCTACTTGTCCTGATCCAAAAAATAATTTTAATTAAAAACGTGTTTAACCGTACTACGAAGCGCTCTTCAGTGCACACACATAAAATGCCCTGCACATGCATTTATTCGCACGCAGATGGCAGGGTTGATTTTTAATTTTTTACTTTCACTTATATTTTTTTACTTATGTTATCATTGTTTTACACTTTTTTTTTCCCTCATAACTTCATTGCTATCTTACAGGGGCTAACAAGCTCCTGGAGGTGACAGGTTCTCTTTTTTTTTTTTTAAGGAACCTGTCGCCTCCAATACAGGAGATCGAACACAGCATTGTACTCGGTCTCCTGTGACAGCTGAGACAGGAAGCCTGCGAGTACTGCTCTCCTGTCAACGACCAGAGAGCAGATCGGAGAACGGACGTTCTCCTGTCTGCTCCCCGCTCCTTATCCTGAAGTAATTTGCCGTGGTCCTGGGGGGACCCGTAAAACTACCACGGACCATGTAGGGGGTGGCGGGGAGGAGTGTCACGCGGGCTGCTTGTGTCATGTATGAGGCCTTCAAAACAAATTTGGCAACCACAAAAATCAACTTGTAACCAGCTTTCAAAGCGGCTGAAGCCCCCAGTGTGTCCCCACACTAAAGCCATCATTTGTGTGAGGACACACTGACATTGTGATGTGCTCAGCTTCTGGTGTGTCCCTGTGCCCTTAGGGAGGTTGGGTTACCCCCAGGTGTACCTGTACTGAAGTTCTCCACTGCTATATTTGCTCCTAGATTAGGACCACACTACAGAGGAGCCTTGACGAGGCAGTTTGGCTTCCACATGTTGTGCAACTTAAACCACTGTTTTTAAATTGACACTAAACTCAGGAATTTAAATCTTAAAGGAGAACTATGGGGTCGGGTTTTCCCCATAGTTCTCTTTAGGGTAACGGGAGGACACAAACTAGCGTCCTCCCGTCACCCTAAGCTCAGTATACCGCGAGCTACAGCTCCCTATATACTGAGACGCCGCAGCTGAAACGGATCCCGACAATTATGTCTGGATCCACCCAGCTGTGTGAGTGACAGCTGGCTCTGCCTATCTAGAGGCAGAGCCAGCTGTACCCTCCCACGTCCGTTCCGCCAGTCAGCGCTGGAGGATCGGAGGGGGGAATCCAGTCCCTCCCCTGTCACGGCTCTCTGCCGTGACGAGATCGAGAAGTGAGCGAACGCCGGTATGTGTTCGCTCACTTCCCGATCTACTGAGCCGACCTGTGACAGTCTCATTATCGCAGGTCGGCTAGAACTATGAGGATGAGTGAAAAGCACTCTTTTGGGTCACGACCCACCAAGGTTACAGAGTAACCTATAAACCAAATCCACACTGCACTTAAGACAATAGTCCTCACAGCCGCTCAGTCTAGGTGCTGGGTCTCGGCTCGCCTCAGTACATCAATAAACACTGTCAGCATGGTGAGCGGCAGCAGATGGAGGCACATCAATTCCTCATTCTCTTGTACAAAGTGAGCACCCAGCCGTGCTCAGCAATGAGCATTTCCAGGGTCAGGGTTGTCAAAATCCCAGTTGCTCAAACAGCAGTTAAGGCACAGTCTGTGCTTGATTGGCTGAATTCATCGAAGTATGAAAAATCAAAGTACTTGTGACCCTACATGCACACATACGAACGCAAATGCGCACAGGACGTACATGTGTATGTAAGCTAGGGATGCACCGTTACCGGTATTTCAGTATTGAGTACCGATATGTGTGTATATGTATATGTGTGTGTATATATGTGTGTATATATGTGTGTATGTATGTGTATATGTATGTATATATATATAATTTATATTTTTTGGTACTCGCCGATACTGGAAGGCCCATTAAGGAAGCCAGGCGGCGTGTAACCGATTAGCCGATTAGCAGGGAAGCCGTCCCCATGCTTCTCGTCACTAAGTGAGGAGTAAGCATGGAGCCAGCTTTCTGGCCAATCAGGAAGCCGGCGCTGTGTAATGAAGCAGAGCCCGGCTTCCTGATGGGTCGGGAAGCCGGCCCCATGCTCTCTCGTCACAAGTGAACAGGAAGTATCTGGCTAGGCATCGGAGCATTTGGGTGAGTACGAGTACTCGGCATCGGCACTGATACTAGTATCGGTATCGGTGCATCCCTAATGTAAGTGATTGCACAACACTTTTTAAGCAAAAATCAACAACGGACCAAAAGGTAATAAAACTTCCAGGGGAAGCTTGAAAATACAAGTTATTCTTTACATTGCCTGCAGTCCACTCTAAATGTTTTATTTGTGTGGCTGCTCCATTTCAGACCTGTTCAGGATCAGTTCCTGAGATGCAATATCAGCGTTCCTTGCTCTGCTCCTGCATCTAATGGTTAAGTATTGAAAGTGATGCATAGAAATGTGTGTTGTTGTTGTTATTAGATAAAGTTATTGGTTCTCCGTTGTCTGTTCCTTTGTCGTCTGACCTCTCTGTGGCCTTCCAGGGTGAGCGAGGAGAAGGAAGTAACGGAGGAGCGTTTGAAGACCGAGCATGAATCCTTCGAGAAGAAGATCCGGCATTTGGAGGAGCAGAACAAGCTGATCGCCACGGAGCGGGAAGATATCCTTTTTTATCTTCATTTGTACACCCCTTCACCCCCCTCCCCATCTTCTCACCCTGCATCCGTACAACTCTCGGATATAATTATTCTAATTTATGGAGAGGAATAAGTCTGCATGTGTTTCCATTCTATAGCATGACTTAACAGCATGGGCCGGTGGCTGCGTGTGGCTGGAAACTGCCATCCAGCTGTTTGTGCCATGCTTTCCTCTGTGAAATCCACATTTGTCATCACGAATTTCCCATTCCCCCCCCCCCCTGCAGAACACGAGCTCTTTCCATAGCGATGGCTTCGCTAAGCTGTTGCTTTAATCGGATCGCCCCTGAGCTTGATTGGGGGTCAGCTAACCTCGAGACTGCCACCTGGTTTAAATATGTCTGCCCCTGGCCTGCCGGTAAAGGTAAATGAAAGAGCAGGGATTGTCTTCTCTATTAATATGCTGGGTCACATGACCAATATCTTAAAGGTCCCATATCCTAGACTTTTTGTATCGGGTTCATTTACTAAACCATTGCTGTAGATATAGCTTGGCATGCTTGGTAACAAAAATAGGTCCAAGGGGCATATTCCGCTCCTCATGTAAAGCTGTTGGGCAGGGAATGCACCTCATTGCAACAGATTGGGTCGGGAGGAGGGGGTGGCAGTCACACGTCTTGGCTCTGGTTTCGCACCAAGCCCAGGCTCATCACTAGTAGTTAACACCCTGTATGTATGGCTGGTGGCCTGTTCTTCCCTGGGCCACAAGTCCATAATGTCCCCCCGCTGTACTTATTCTAATAGCAGCAGCTTCATTAAGTAGTGGGGGGACCTGGACCTCTTGGACTCCCAATCTGTCTTGCTGCCTCTCACTGCCTAATTTAATTGATAAGCCAGGAGACTGTTGGCCTGTCCTGCCCACCATGATTGATCGGCAGACAATCGCCTGCCAGAATCCTACCCACATAATTGCTGAAAGACGGCTGCAATTCCTGTTGCAGGAGGGGATTTGTAGTTCATTCCAGAGGCACCAGAAATGACGTTGGCTGTTCTCCAATAGCGCTTCCAGGTGCCTGGACAATGATGCCGTCATTGACTTAATAACTGTACTAGGTATTTATTGATTGTACATAGGGACAGGAATTATTGGTGCAAACTGAAAACTATCCCAGTGTCCTCTTAGTCTGAATGTGTTTGCGGTAACACTTGTTAATAACCTGTATTTAACCCCTTCGTGACGGGAGACATACACTGTACGTGATGAGTTATATCAGGCTTTGTAATGCCGGTAACAGCTGATTCTCAGCGGTTACCAGTCATTAATGAATGTCTCAGTATTGAGGCAGTCATTAATGAAATAGTTAAGCTTTTGTAAAAGCTTTTTTCTTTCATTAATGAAAGAATGAAGCCGTTGCATGCAAATACGGTAGCACTAAATAGCGATCCCGTATTTGACAGCTCAAAGTAGCAGAGTGAGTCACCTCTCTGCTATTTGTTTTGACAGCTCGATGTTTATGATACATTGCATCTCTTTGGTGAAATGTATCCGACTTCTGATCGTCGTCTGGGCCGATCAAAGACCTTTTAGTGAGATCTGAATCTGACATGCAGTCAGGATCAGTCTCTAAGGTTTATTATTCGCTGTTCCTACGTTTGGGAGCAGCCTAATAGCCAACATTTTTTTTTTAAAGTTATTTTTTCAAGCAGTCATAGTGACTGCTTGATATAAACTGACAAAAAAAAAAGTGTAAAAAAAATAAAAAAGTGTAAAACAAAATTAGGAAAATAAAAATGATATACAACTATATTTTTTATACTATAATTATTATAACAAATTTCTAAAAAAAAATAATTATCAAAACTTGTGAAAAAAAAGTTTTTCTTCTAGTTTTTTTTTTCCTCCCCATTTTATTTTTTTTAAATATTTTATTCAAATTAAGAAGGCGTTAAGTACACATGTTTGATATAATTATATAGCCCTATCTGTCCTCTAAAAAACAATATATAATATGTGTTGGTACATTTAGTAAGAAAGTATATTACTGCTGTGGAAGAATCACACAGCAAAAATGTAAAAAGTGTGTCAGTCATTTATGAACAGAAACTGAAAACTAGCTCAGTCATGAAGGGGTTAAATGTGTGGTAGTGCGCATTATGTGTGCATTATCCTTCATTCTGAATGGCACCCCAATGAACATGTATAGTACAGATGTTCCTCGCTTACCGACTTACCTGTTTTGCGACCACTCGCACTTACGGCGGATCGACCTCCGACCTTGCGCGTCAGCGTCAGTGCGCCGTGTCGCCGGCGGAAGTGACGTCCTCCGATCTTCACTGCGGGTCCCGGTATATATTTCCAGTGCCCGATGTACAGTACACTGTTCGGTGCTGTACATCGGCAACGCTATACAGTACTGTACTAATGCAGTATAGTACTGTATAGAGTTCCTCACTTAACGACCAATCCGTTTAACGACCTGGTCGTAGGAACGGAACTCGGTCGTTAAGTGAGGAATACCTGTAGTCTAAATGCGCCCCACAACTCGCAATGTGAATGCTCTGTGCGTTTTTGGTAATAATGGTGCAGGTGTAGTCTTCCTTTTGTTGAGGCTGTGCCCAACATGCTTCACTGCATGGTAACACATATGTTTACACCAATGCATTCATCATCGTAACCTCAATGCATATCCAAACCCTGAAGCACTGGGTGACGAGGTCTCTGCTGAGGAACTGAGACCGTTGACACTTCAAATATCAGCCGAGACTGATCGGTGAACTCTGAAGTCCAGCTTGTTGGACAGCCAGCAAAGAAAAAAGTGTCAACATGAAGGGAAGTGTGTTACTCGCAGGATCACCTGGTGAAGAACGAAAACTCGTGCAGCCACTATATCTAAGGACCGGTAAGCTGCAATATATTATATTTTTTGTATTAGAGGTTTACATACACTTGAAATAACTGATGTCAGGAGGGAGCTCAGCCAGAACTGATCGATGCACTGTGAACAGTCTCTGGTCTCGGTCCCCCAGCACAGACCTTGTCACGCAGTGCTCACCTGATCCCTGCGTCATCTAATTAACCTATCTTGCTGTGCTTACCTACACGAGGAGCAGATCTGTGCTTGTATAATTGGGAAGTCTAGTAGGAGGGAAGTGTAATGCGTTAATTATATTTGCCACCGCGCGGCCTTTTGCCAGATATGACTATACAGAGGCCACAGCGGTGCCGTTAGCGCCGTCAGTACGCACTCTAGTTCAGGTTTCTGCTGTCTTTTATAAATGGTATTAGTCACTGCAATGTAAAACTATGGGGCTGACATTACAGTGATTAATTAGGAGAATAGAGGGAGACCAGAAGGCGAGGGCACCTAGGTTGAAAGCAGTGAGCAAACTGTACCACTGCAAAAGAACAGGTGAAAAGGTTAACACGTTACACCTGCATCCTGTTATCTGTTCCATTGCCTTGAGGTTCGTGTGCAGCCCAGGCAAACATATGAACCAACGCGTACATGCCCTGTGAGAGCACATGCACTACTAAAAGCAAGTACTGAAGTGTGCACTTGATTTGGGCTGTTCACTAGTGCTGGGAGCTGAAGGTAAATAAAAGCCTTGCTATCTACCTCTATGACTAAGACCAAGGCTGTATGGTGGGCGAAACACGTCGCAAGCAGAGCCACATTGGGTGGGTGTACTTCATATGTGAGTGACCTTGCTTGCTCTTTGTTTGAGTGATTGGTGTCGATAAAGTTTGTGACAAAAAAAAAAGTGTGGCTTGAACGTTAAATACTGTGTAGGTAGGAGGCGGATCCCTAGAACCCAGACACCCCCCAACCTCTGGCTACATGAGCCATTTGTCAGTATATGGTTGTCTATCCCAGTTGTATGATCACCTGGGGGAAGCAGCATTGTGAAAATGAATGTTTTGTACTAAAGATCAGGGCCCATCAAAAATCAGTCTGAGCACTTCGTAGCCATGCAGGAAGGAGAAACTGTATCAAAGAGGACCTCATTTTTTAGCTCTTCTGTATTGTCCATTGAGGGACACAACTTGATGGGTTTTAAGCAATGTAGAGTTATGCTGCCTCCATTCGTCCTGTAGGTGGCAGTATAACCCTACGTCGTTTAATACCCTCAAACTGTTTCTCTCTATGGACTCCGAAAAAAATTATTTTATGGTGAGGCCAAAAATCGTATTTCTGGCTTTCTGTATGTGGCGAGAGACGGCATGGAATCTGCAGTGGGTGTGTTTTTAGGAATTCCTCTCCTGTCTCGCAAGCAGAGATTCCCAGGTTACTAGATCACCAACCAAAGTGAATTGGGTAGACGGGTGCATTAGTGATTCTTTAGTAGGAAAAGATGAATTGCAGAACTATACACTCCTCCCCCACACAATGCAATGTCTGCCAGCTCTCTCACTGGCTCCGGCCTCTTTGCCCTGGTCGTCTTCTGGGTTCAGAATCTTCAGCCTATACCAAAATTTGTATACGGCACTCTACATCTCCCCTTGAACAGGTAGCAGCTGAAACTGCATGGCTGCTATCGGTCAGACCCAGCTGTCACTGAGAGCCACGGTCCCACTATCAGGTTCTAACTGATTGGTGATTATGATTTTTTAACATAAACCAATACTGTAATGTGCGCCTTACTGTAATCCATGGTTGTTTCCCTTCTCTTTGCTGCTCTTCCTTTTAAATCCGTATCTCTTCTCATGCTGGGGGAAAACTTCTGTTTTGCAGCAGACTGCCTTGTCTCAGCAATGATGATTTCAAAGACATTTTTTTAATTTTTTTTATTTTCTCACATCGGCCCACCCCCCACCTCGAACAATTCTCATTTTCATTATCGCAAGATAATTGATGGAGTTTCGCTGACTTGCCGCAGTAATGAGGTTTAAACGTAATAACGCACTCCTGTCTAATAATTGAGCGCTGCCGGCATTAAAAAGCCTCCTAAATCAGTAGCTTTGCTATGAATTTATTAAGGGTTTTTTTGGCATTAGCTTTAATAGCGGTTATTTACATAAGCGCACATCCCATTAACCGCCATCGGGGCTGGAAAACATGCTGAACTCTTCATATTTTCATATAATTATTGAACATAATGGTTTCATTTGCATCTCTAAACTGCGCTGCCGCTGTCAGGCTCGGCAAGAGAGCCTCAGCGCAGGCTCTCTTTTTCACGTAGGCTTTCTTGACATCATTAGATTTTATGCTAATCTCCGTCCCCCGGATCGTATCATGAGGACAGATGCCGCTGCCGTTAATATACAGCTCCCTTGTCACACCGCCCCGAAGATAAGTCGGAGGCGATTAGCGGGCTCGCAGCTCGTTTTTACCTGAGGCGTTTTCGCCGCCAGGCCGGTGACGTTATTAAAGTGAAAGTTTGCCCCTTTTTTAAAGGCTTAGTTTACCATTCTGACCATGTTTTATATTGCATCCATGTTCATTTATTACAGGTATTTTATATATCGCTGACAATCTACATTACATAGTTGCACATTCGCATCAGTCCCCTGCCCTCATCAGTCCCCTGCCCTCAATCTAAGGTCCCTATCGCACACCAGGCCGATTTAAGACAGGAGCCAATTAACTTTCCAGCATGTCTTATGAGTGTGGGTGGAAACCAGAGTACCTGGAGGAAACCCACACACGCACAGTTAGAACATGGAAACTCCTTGCAGATAGTGAGCTGACAGGGATTCAAACTGGGGACGCCCAGTGCTGCAAGGCAGAAGTGCTTACTAAAGCACTGTGCTTGGGGTATAACGTGAAACATGGTCACATCACAAACTCAACAACCCCTTCCCGCTCCCTGTGGCGGAGGATGTGGGAGACACAGAACACACACGGAGACCAAGAGTGGTTTTTAGGACCCTTGACCAGAGTGGTTCTTAGGGGCTCTCAACATTTAGGATAGGGCAAGTGTAACATCAATCCGGGCTAAAACAGCAAGGGACAGCATAGGCACGGTACAGGGGCGCAGAGCAGGAATCCGGGCAAGGCAAAGGACTACAGCAGCAAGGCACGGTACAGTTAGAGTCCAGGGGCACAGTTCGGCAATCCAGGGGCACAGGGTGGCAATCCAGGTGCAGTCCAGAGGCACAGGGCGGCAACCCATGTGGCACCCCGGGGCACAGGGCGGCAATCCAGGCACAGCGAAGGGGTAACAGCAACTGGGTACCGAAGGGGTACCCAAACTGGGTACGAAGGGGTAACAGCAACTGGGTACGACAAAAGAGGGTCACGACTCACACTTAAGGCATCAGGTCACGCCACAGAAGAGGAATCCACATGGGATGGTAAGGCAGGAGGTGGTCTTTAGAGCTGGTCTGTGGAGCCTCTTCAGTGTTCGAGCAGGACAACAGTTCACAGCTAGTAAGGCATTAGAAGTCCTAATAGTCCCCAATCACAGAACACGCACATCCGGAGCTAGATGCCCCAGCCGTCCTCACTTCTTCTAGTCCCTTTCCAATGAGACCCTCCAGCCATGAGTCTTGTCTGTCACTGAACACTCTGACCCCTTTCTCTGAGCACAAGGTTGTAAATATCTTGTACCTGGAGTTCAGCAATCGGAGATCTAAGCCGAGATGGCTGTTGCCAATGCGTCTGACTTTGTCCTGGTGCAGGATACACTACATCCTGAGCTTCCTGCTGAGAGGAGCCTCATCTCCAGACCTCCAGCATGGGCACGGAAATTCATGGATCAATTATGTAGATCGACTGACTAACACAAGGCCTTTTGCGCAAATGTTCTTAGAGGTTGTTAATTTCCAAACGCATCTAATATTTTGAAGCTAAGATTTCGGGTCTATGTTACCCCTCCCCCATTTACCTGAATCGCAGGATTCTACTCACTGCAAGACTGGTGGGATTTGTCATTTCTACACAGCTGGAGGGCTGTAGTTTGCCTACCCCTGATCTACAGATTCCAGTTGACAAGCAGTTTACCATGGCTTTGGTAAAGGGGCCAGATGTCGGCACCTTGGAGCACAAGGGGTTCCCCAGGGGCACAGAGAGTGTTTTCAAAGAATAACACAGGTACCTAAAGACATCAAAGGAAGTTGAATTTCAGCTCTGTTACATACAAAGTCAAGTTGGCTTTAATGACGGGCTCTTTTGATAGTTTACACTAGTTCATTGGTGTCAATTTAATATAACTTGCTTCAGTCTCAAATTAAAGGTGTAGACGAAGGTCCCCTCCGAAATGGGGCGCAGGTCCCCTCCAGAACTGGACTAAGATGGCAAACGTATTGCATTTAAGGGCTGGGACACCATTGCTTTAGCCGGCTCCGATCACACATTCCGCGAGCGTCTGCAGCTGGCTCGCTCCGCCGCGCGGCTCGCAGCGTTATCATTGGGACTGCAGAACGAACGAGTGACTTGTGAGTGGAACGGCCACTTCCAGAAGCTTCCAGTGGAAGTTGCTCGGAGCAAGGCTTCAAAGGGGATTGTGGCACTTTGAAGATTGGAGCTCAGAATACGACTTGAAAGATTTGCGATGGTCCTACTGCGTGACGGAGTGGAGACTAATTTTCTTTTTTTGTAATGTTTTGGAAGTTTTTTTTTTCTTCTCCTTTTGCGTTTTGTCTCCCTCCCTCTCCTTCAGGTTGTTCGTATAATTGGTGGGAAAGACTTCTTCTTCTTTTTTTTTTTTTTTTTTTCTTCAAAAGAAGCTTTTATCATCTGATTAAGTTCTGCTGCTTTGGGAAATGTTACACACTGTTATGTTGGAGATGGCAGCTTGGTGGACCCGTGACGATGAGGAGTCCAGCTACACAGAATCACACTGGCCAGCTTACGTTAAGTCTCTTGTTTCCCTGAGATGTAGTCATCTCATCTCTTTAAACTTTTATTATTTAGTTGTGCTGCTCTGCTGTTTCTGTATTGGTGTCCAGTACTTATGGGATCAGGTTTCTAGATTGATGGCTAAAACGTATCCCTTTATTTTTTTTCCCCTCCCTAACGTGACCTGGGGACGAGGCTGTGGTGAAACTTTCTCTATGACCGCCAACCAGGAGCCAAGAATTGCTCCTTACAACAAACCGGAGAGAAACATGGAAAAGGTTAAAGGATATCTAATCCCCAGGAACAAAGTTCTAGCAGCTTCCTGGCCCTTAAATGAGGTGGCTGCATTTGTTTTCTTTTTTTTCGGTTAAGAACCTTTTCTAAATGTACAGAAAAACAACCTGAGTGCAGTGTCCATGCCACTTGTTATATATTTAACTGTAAGCACAATCTATTATCCAAGCTTTGTTCTGTGCTCATGAAATTAAGATGAAGAGAGGAAGATGTTTTTGTAGTCAAAAATCAGGAGAGCAACCACAACTTCCTCCATAGATGCAGTGAAGTGAGTGGCCAAAACCACCCTAGGACCCCATGGTCCCTGTGTGTATTGTAAAGTAGCCACCGCTCCAAGCTCACTCCCGGGATGGACTACAATCTCACATGTAGTTTACTGATTTGTATTGAGATTGTAGTCCATCACAAAAGAGAGCTTGGAGTGGTGACTACTTTACGACACACACAGGGACCATGGGGAACAAAAGTAGCCCCCCTCCAGAAGTAAGGAAGGTGTGTGGACCAATTTAGAGATGATTTTGATAAGCACATTTTTTATTAGTTAACCCCTTCATGACTGAGGCCTTTTTTTCATTTTTTTGTACCCATGTTTTATATTCCACATTTTAGGCCTGAAAATTACTTAAAACCCCCCAACATTATATATTTTCTGAATGCCAAGACCCTATAGAATAATGAATGTATTTTTAAGGTTTAACTTGAGTTTAGTGTCACGTTTAAACCCTTTTGATTATTACCAGGCCCATGGCTGATTTGCAAGGATTTCACTTTCACAAAGTACCCTAGGTCTTACCAGCTTGGATGCCTCTCTTAAGCTGAAGGTTCCAAGTTTTTAGGTGGACCCGTTGGGTATTCTCAATGATCTGGGAAAGGCTTCTTCCAACCCTTTGACTGAATTAGAATGCTGACTGTGAGCCAGGTCTTCTCATCTAACATTGGTACCCGACCTCACAAATGTTCATTCGGCTGTGGGCATAAATTTCCACAGACACACTTACTCCCAAAATCTTCTGGAAAGCCCTCCCAGAAGAGTGGAGGCTGTTAAAAGCTGCGGAGGGTCTCCTACAAATACTCCATAGTCGTGCCCATTTTTTGTGGTGGGTTGTCAAGCAAGCTGATCTCGGTTTGATGGTCAGGTGTCCACATACTTGTGGCCAAGAAGTGAAAGCATAAGCCAAATGGAGACTGAAATATTTTGAATTGGTCTGACAAGACACATAAGCTTCCATTGAGTGTCATTTTTAACTCTGCATGGGAGCAGAGCCTGCTTATGAAGTGAGCGGACGTGGCTGCTCTCATTTACACAGATAATTAGACTGTGAATATCCGATCGCATTTACAGCATCGTGTAAAAGTTTTGCACCCCTAATTAACGAGTGTTTTGTTGATTCTCTGTTAAAACAACTTAACACCTCCTCTATAGGGAACAGACCTGATCTTGTTGCGTTTCTGCAAATTCTGCTACCATCTTTAGTGTTTGCTTAATTTAACAGACTGGAAAAAAGTAAAGAATAAAATGTGATGAACAAAATTTTGGGCAACCTGTGAGTCATGTTAATTAGCATTCCCTTTGGCAGAAATCACAGCCTCAGATTACTTCTTGTAGCAAGTGAATACCCGACGATGTTTCTAACTTTTCCCCAGACAATATTTTGTGGGACATTGGCTGCCACACAACCCCAATGCATAATGGAGCTACATTTTATGCCTATAGTGGAAGTTAACCGCTGCCACAAAATAAAAATATTGGGCCTACGGGAGCTGTTTGCCATAATGTGCAAGTACACTCAGCATAATAGCACTTTAAGGCAGACTTGCCTTGCAAGCAATTCCCTCCAGCGATGTGATGTCACCGGTCCTCCTCATGCCGGTGCTTCCATCTTCTCCCAGTCATCCTCTGGGTTTGGGGTCTTCGGCCTCTTGATTGGGTTGGGATGATGTAACTGACACATGTAGTGCAGCGGCTGGTGTAAATGGGCCATTACAGCAGTTGTCACGATCAGGCTCAGAGTCCAGTAGCTGAAACAGCAGGCAAATTTGTGGTATAACAGGCCGGGTTTGGTACACAAGCAGACGGTAGTAGTATAGGAGCAGGCAGAAGCGTAGTCGGCGAACAAGCCGAGGTCAGTAGCCAAAGGTATCGGGTATGAAGATGAGAGTAGTCGGTGAATCAACAGCCAAAGGTCGGTACACGGGTAGCAGTATGAGCAGATTGTATTGCAGAGGTAGCAGGAAGCAAGATATTGGCAGGAGCACAATAATCTGGCAAACAGGAAGTGCAGAGGCATGGCTAAAATAGGAAGTTCAAGGGAGGAGCAAGGAGTTCAGCAGAAACTAGGTTTAACTGAGGATTACACAGGAGATCAGGCAAGTAACTATCCAGGTAGAACCACTGCCAGCTACAGCAGAGGCCCTGGGTTCAGATCCGGTTCCTGACAAGTAGCCGTAAAGGAGCTGTTCAGGGAGCAAGTTTAGGGTTGCACAACAGCCATAAGCTCCCTCTCAGCATGTTGCAGGACTCGTGGAAGTGGACGTAGTACTTGTGTCAATGTCAAATCTACCCTTGCACTGGGGGAGCACTGCAGAGGTTAATTGCTAATTTTCATCTTGGGTACTGTTAAAAAGCAGCTATACATGCCTCATCACTTGCTCCCCTGGCAGCCATTGTTCTCCCTCTCTTCTCTCTGATGCCCTAGGTTGAGGGTTGGCCCTCTGAGGTCCATGACCCACAATGCAGGACTAGCAGTCCTGCATTGCTAGTGAGGACCCTGAGTGTGAATGGCACAGAGGGGCCACCGAAGAGAAGCGGCTTTAGGAGATTGGCTGCGCAAAAAGGAGGAAACCTACGTGAGCGGGGGATGACGGTAGTTAAACTGCTTTTTAATGGTACCCTAGCTTACTAGAACTTGAATAAAGTTAGCAACCGTCATAAAGTGCTGAGCAGTTGACTTTTTCATTACAGGCTTCTTCTGTCAAAGTCTGTATTGGTGTAGACCTTGACACTTTTTATATGTAGATAAAAAAAAAGATGCACTCTAAGCAACAATTCAACTGTAGGTCCTCCTTTTATAGTCCTGATTTTGGAGAATTTGCTGCACCTGTCATCCTGCCTGTGGATCATTTGTGGCCCGGGCTCTGACTGTCATGGAGATGTTCATGGCTGTCGTCTCGCTGAGCGGCGTTTTGATCTGAGAGGTGGCAGTCTGCTTTGGAGCATTTGTACTAGATGCCATTGTATTTGGCCCATGGGATATAAGCATCGCCTCAGAATTCAGCAGCAGCTGCTAATGTATCGCATCTTATCGACAAAACAGGCTCATGATCCCCCCCCCCTCATAACTAGCAATTTGTCAGAGAAAGATTTAGAGACGAGAATTGGTTCATTTAGACATATTGGATTTGTTTTCACATTTGCAGACAGTTTTAATTGCGTGTTGATGGAGTCTTTTCCCTCCAGCAAAGGAGAAAGAGATTATGCAGCCTTTACAAATCTGTGTATAATGGCGACCCTGCAACATGGTAGCATCGTGTTACCAAACTCTCTGATATGTGAAAGAAGCATGCTAGAAATAAACACTGGTTTCTTCTAGGGATACACAGTTACCGGTTTTTCTGTATGGAGTACGAGTACCGATTATTTATATTTCAGTACTCGCCGATACCGAGTACTGGTACTCGGGCGTCCCGAGGCTGGGTGACACCCGGAGCGCTAACAGAGTGTCACCCCGCCGAGACGTCACTGTGCGATGACGTCATCGCGCACGCGCGGCAGTATTCTGATACCTGCCAGCGGCCATCTTGGTGATGGACGCCGGCAGAGAGAGGCGGGGACGTTCACCCGGCGGGATAAGGTATGCTGCCGGGTCCCCTCTTCTCTCCTGATACTGTCGGGCGTTCGGTCCATGACCGAGCGGCCGACTTTTCAGAGGGGGGTGACACCAAATTAACTGAGTCATTTTGGTGTCACCCGGGTGCGGGCCGCACCCCCCCGCACCCACCTTGTGACGCCACTGCTGGTACTTCCAGTAGCCTAGAGCCGGCTTCCTGGGCAATCAGCAGGCCAGGCGGCGTGTCATTTCCCACCGCTCGGCTTCTTGATTGCCCGAGAAGTTGTCTCCATTCTGTTTGGCCGGGAAGCCGGCTTCCCAGCAAATCGGCAACGAGGCCGGCCAAACAGATCTTACAAGATGGTGACACAACCCCACCCTGCAGGCACCTCATTCCCCTCACCTAGATCCTTAGCAGCAGTCATTATCGTACCAGTGCCTCGGCTAGCTGGGCAGACACCGCACTCCTGAGTCAGCCCACGTCTCCTGTATGCACAGCACCCACGTAATCGGCCCTCAGCCTGCTACTGCGCATGCGCAGACTGCCCAGCGCTCTCAGAAATAGTGTGCATGCGCAGTAGCAGGCTGAGGGCCGGTCACGTGGGCGCTGTGCACACAGGAGACATGGGCAGATGCGGGAGAGCTCGGAGAGCGGTGTCTGCCCAGCTGGCCGAGGGACTGGTACGGTAATGACTTCTGCTGAGGATCTATGTGAGGGGAATAGTTTTCTGCAGGGTGGGGGGTCGATTCGCCATATCATATTTGTTTGCCCGGCTCGACACTGACTGGGTAGCCAGCTTTCCGGCCAAACAGCATAGAACCAGCTTCCCGGCTCAATGTTCCCTCGTGGCACTGCCAGTCAGAGGAAATCTCCCTCTGACCGGAAGTTCCAGTAACGGGAACGGTATCGGAGCATTTGGGCGAGTACGAGTATTCGGACCGATAATAGTATCGGTGCATCCCTAGTTTCTTCAGACTTGGCCATGTAATCTCAGCTTAATGTTATAGAGAGACCCTTTCTAAGTACGGTACTTATATTCAGTATTCATTGCAGTGTTTGGGGTGGCCACCGTCACAATTGAGTACTTGTCGCTGGTATAAACTTGCCTTGCAGGGCAGAGAAATGCCCCCCCAACTGCACAGACTGCTCACACTTGGACTTTTTTAGCAGCTGATGACCTGCAGTATTTCCATCAGTAAGGGAGCTACTCCTTCCTTTTTCCAGCCAGCGATGGAGCAACTTGTAGAAACTGTCAAAGTGAACCTTTTTTTTATATAAGGGCTCATTCAGAAGGGCGTGCACACGGTCTGCGTCCAAGTGTGGGCACCCGGACCCGCACGGATGTGCAGGTTCAGGTGTGTGTGACCACATGTAATTGCGCAAAGCTGCGTCCTCCCATAGGGAAGAACAGGCTGCTGCCCGTAATTACACGCAGCATCTGTCTCTTACAAGATTGTGAATGAGCCCTTAATGTATTTTCTCCATCAATACAAATGGTTTAAAAATACTATCCCACAAGTTTGATCAAAAATAATGAAAACATGCCTCTGCTTTGTGGTGATTACACTTGCAACACCCCTAAGCAGCGGTTTTCTAGCTTTTGGGCCAACAATCTCTAAGCACCAGCGGACTGTAAGTGATGGTCACTAGGGTGGTAGGTTAACTACGCAGATAAGCATTTACACAAGTGTTTGAAAGAAAATGCACACCATTCACAGCATCCTCTGCTGCCGTGCCCAGACAGAAATGTAACAGAGTTTACCTCTGTAAAAAGTTGCCAGAGCGTAAAGTTATTAATATCTAGGTAACACATTCAGAGATTCAGCTTTTCAATGTTTAAATATTGTTTTTATGAAAAGAAATGCAGATCAGCAATTTTGTTTTTACAGAAAAGATAATAAAATTGAACATAAAATGAAAGGACTAATTCTTAGAATCCAAATAAGATGTACGGTAGATCTTGTGTATATTTCTTAGTATGCCTAATGTGTCCTTATTAACCTTTTTATAGGCAGGTTTGGTGTCCGTCCAATTTGGTGTCTTCTTATACTGTATATTAGTGTAACCACCTTTTTATAAAGGGATGGAGATAGAGAAAGATTCTGTGAGTTTTTAGTTTTAGATTAGAAACCAGACTTCCAAATGTCTATTGCTCAAACTTCTCAAATATATGTTAGTTTTACTTTAAAGGAGAACTATGAGGAGTGATTTTCACTCATCCTCCATAGTTCGAGCCGACCTTTGACAATGAGACTGTCACACGTCGGCTCAGTAGATCGGGAGGTGAGCGACCACATACCGTCGCTCGCTCCCTTCTTGATTGTCTCTGCAGAGAGCCGTGACTGTCACTCACGGCTTCCTGCAGTGATTCCCCCCCCCCCCACCTCTAGAGAGGCAGAGCCAGCTGTCACTCACGCGCCTGGGTGGATCTTGACAGTAATGTCGGGATCCATCCCGGCTGCGGCGTCTCAGTATACCACGAGCTGTAGCTCTCTATATACTGAGCTGTGGGTCACGGGAGGACGCTAGTTTATGTCCTCCTGTGACCCTTAGGAGAACTATGGGGGAGAAACACTGACCCCATAGTTCTCCTTTTAAACAGACGCAGGATGAAATATTCCGGTACGTCAGGTTATTCTGCTGCCTACCTGAGAAAAGACGGCGCAGAAAAACCCTTTCCACTTGCAGCATGCCTCAGGTTTTTCTTTTTTCTATTGTCCTGGGAGAAATTATATCGTCTCTCTTCTGAGAGAAGACTTTTTCCTCCTTCTCCCAAGATTACTTTTTCATCTAGCAAGTTTCTCGAGTATGTACAGAGCCAGAAGGGGCTCAATTTGCAGCTTTCTGGATTGGCTGATCCTTGGCATCCCAATGGAAGCCGTCCCCGGACCTTGATGAGAAGAAGCTGGGCGGATCGATTCAAACTTCGGCGCTCTAGTGGCCTGTTCTGCACCCTTTTGCTCCTGTGCAAGTCCCCTTTTGGTGTTTGTACTGTGCAAGCATGTGCCTCTTTACCACCTTACCTTTCTGCCATCTCCTCCAATCTACAATCCTCCAGCCATTCGCCTGGTCAGACGGCATTAACCCTTTCTGTTCCAGCAGTGGTTTTTGCAAGTACCCTCATGGGCGATTTCTCACTCTTGTAGCATGGCGGATCATAAGGCAAGGCAGAGGTTTTGGGGGTCTGGCCAGCTTGTGAGACTGTTTAGGGGGGTTTTACAGTTTCTTCCCTAAGGGGCCTAACAGTCTGTATTATTGTCCCCTGCTTGAGTTGCAGCACTCCTGAGTCTTCCTGAACCTGTTTAGTGACCCCCTTCCTTGATTTTATCTTGGTTCTCAACCACTGTCTGAATTGATGGGAAAATTGTAAGCCATGGTAGTGGACTCAAAATGCAGGGGCCGTATGCATGCTTTCACACCTTCTCACTTTAGTCTGACTGAGTTCCTGAGGGCGACAGTTGCTTCTACAGTCTGCTGAGGAGGATTGTACCCTTTTGTTGGCGCAGGAGGAGTCTGTCTGCAGACCTCTGCCCACCAGTGCTCTATGGAGGATGGATTCCTATAGAAGTGGACAGTCCCTGTGGTGGACCTGGCCATTTCCTGTCTTTATGAGACTCCGGACATGGGGATTTCCTTCACTGGGAAATTTTTTTAAGACCTGGTGGAAAAAAGTCTGGAAGCCCTTTTCTAGGAGCCTGTTTTCCCTCGCAGGGCCTGCTCTGCAACTTGCTATTACAACCATGTCCATCTGCCAGAACATAGCTGTCTGGTCAATGGACATGTCTCGGGAGCCTGGATCTATCCTAATGGATCCTTCTGTCCTCCAGCAGCTGAAGCTCAGGCCTGTGACCCTTTTAATTGGTTTGATGTGCTACACACATTCTGCACGCAAAGTCAACCATTATGGTCAGCATGATGGCCCAAAGCAGGGGTCTCAAACCTCCGGCCCTCCAGCTGTGGTGGAACTACAAATCCCATGAGGCATTGCAAGATTCTCAGCCACAGACATGACTCCCGAAGAGAGATGCATCATGGGATTTGTAGTTTCACCACAGCTGGAGGGCCGGAGGTTTGAGACCCCTGGTCCAAAGCAATGAGGTGCACCTGTTGGTGGAGAGCATGTAGGCTGCAGCAGATAAGCCGCATTGAGATGGAAAAACAAAGATGGGGATGAAAAATCGTATTTTATGGGGGAAAAATATGGCAATTGTATGATACACAACGCTTTAACAAAGTAAATGCCATTTCAGTTAGGGCTCAGATCTACTGTAACATTGAAAACACGGTGACAAGTGGCCTTTAAATCTGTTTTACCATTTTGTACTTCTTCTTGTCTCTAACCCTGAGCTCCTAGTCTGTGCCAGCTGGAGGTTGCAGAGGATCTTGTCATACAGTTGTTATAATGATTCAGCCGAGTGTAGCTTCGGCTACTGTGCCTGTAGACTCGGGTGACCCCAAATAGGATCAGTAAAATGAACATTGTCATTTGTAGCCCGAGGTTTGTTTTAAAGGGATGGTTCTATATGAACAGTGTATTGCTAAACATTCAATGGTGTATCTATAGACTAGTTCTCCTAAATACCATCTGTTTTTTTTTCTTTTTTTCCATATACATTTTTTATTGTTTTATCACCAAAGACAAGACAATAGAATACAATGCAGTAGTATACAATACATGGTGCTTAGATCATGTTCAGGATCTTATGTCAAGGTATAACAGAGGTTACATAGAGATTAATGTGTTAGGATGAGTTTGTATGAGCACTAATCTTTGTTGGTCGACTAAGTCTCATTCAGAGGCAGCTGTCTGTCCATGAGGGAAAGATAGCGTATTTGGTCTAGACTGTAGCTCAGTGTATAAGCAGATTGATTGGTAAGTTGGTATCGCCCAACATGGGTAGAGGACCTTGTAACCTCATGGTATAGGTAAAGGTACCTTTTTAAGCACTGACATTACAACAAGAAACATAGGGGACACGCAGACAGAAGGGCCATCTAATGTTTTTAAACAAATATAAATGTTTAGTGACCAAATATATTATCAAATGATTATCTTGATATCAGTAGTGTGCTGTGGAGACTAGGGATGCATGGATACTAGTATCGGTGCCGATATTGAGTATTTGGGCAAGTACACATACTTGCCCAAATCCTCAGATACCGGAACTTCCAGTCAGACTGAGATCTCCTTCTGATCGGCAGTGCCGAGGGAGCATGGAGCAGGCTTCCTTTACAATCGGGAAGCCGGGTGGCACCTTATGACCTGCTGCCCGGCTTCCTGATTGGTCAGGAAGCCAGGCAGCCTCGGCAAGTGAAGCTGGTGTTCTTTTGATAGAACCCCCGGCTTTCCAGGCAATCAGGAAGCTGGGTATCGCATACCTGGCTGGAGACTAGTTAGATGAGGAGGCTCCCCTTGCACCTTGCGTCCCCCAAACTCCTGTGGATGGGAACAGAGCCTGGCAAACGGCAAGTAGCACGGCTGCCTCCATTCAACAGGGAGGACAGTGAGAATCGGATGGCTGGTCTCTATCCCCGCTTCCTGCTGACACCCATGAAGCCCGTCACGGGCCCGTAGGAGGGGCACCAGAGCCTGGGAAACAAGGTGGTGGGGGTGCTCTTCCCTGGCCTCCGGAAATGATCTTGCGGCAGCTCAGCCGGCAGAATCGCTTTCAGCGTAAAGCTGACCATCGGCTTTACACATGTGAACAGTCTGTTTTACAGGGGCGTATGGCATACGTCGTTGGCAGCGAAAGGGTTAAAGGACCACCTATGGACCATTTTGGGTACTGTAGTTTTTCGCAGTTTTACAGGCCCGCGTAGTTTGTCATATTTGGTATCTATTTACTCATCTTTTTTATATATTTTTATATTTTACTGAAACAAATTGCATTTTTTTTTTTATACTGAAAAATGGATCTGCCACCATTTTATTCTCCAGGATCTGCTTTCAGAAAATACAGGTGAAACTCGAATAATTAGAATATCGTGCAAAGGTAATTGCAGTAAGTGCTGCAAAAGGGGCCCAAACCAAGTACTGAGTACATATGCATGCTTGTACTTTTCAGAGGTCCGATATTGTTCTATGTACAATCCTTGTTTTATTGATTGCATGTAATAATCTACTTTTTTGAGGTTGTGGATTTGGGGTTTTCATGAGCTGTAAGCCATAATCATCACAATGATGACAAATCACGGCTTGAACTATCTTGCTTTGCATGTAATGAGTCTCTCTCGTATATTAGTTTCACCTTTTAAGTTGCATTAGTGAAATAAATGAACTTTGCACGATATTCTAATCGAGTTTCGCCTGTATATATATTTTTTACATTTTCGGGTGTATTAAGCAATTTGCATGCCTAGAAATGCGCATTTCAAACTGTGCAAAAAACACAATAAGGTTTCTGGCAGCAGAAGGGTTAAGACTGCCGTTTATTCAATGTTCATTATAAGGCATTTCATGAAAAGCGCCAACAACTTGTAAATAAGTAAACTACGTGAACCCGGTGGACTTGGTCAGCCCAGCCTCTGGTGTCATTATGCTTTTCATCCAGCAGAGGTCAGTATACACCCACTTATGTCACATCGCATCGATTTAACCCTTGTCTAACCTTTGCTGCCTCAACCCGGTTTTCTACATTTTTTTTTTTTCTTTTTTTTTTTACAAAAATACTTCAGCGACTTGCATTGCTAGATGAGGGAAAGGGTTACGTTGGTGTATTTGTGGGCTGTGTATGCCCGGCATAAAAGCTGCTGCTGTGAAGCTTCTTTTGAAGATGTGGTGGAAGGGATTGAGGTGATGGTGGCAGTGGCAGAACTCCTGTAGCAGCCTCAGAAAAGCTTTCATGTCTTCTTAAAGCTTTTGCACGAAGGAGAGCGTCCTGCCCTGTATAATTAAATCTCACTTTGCTGCCATCTCCTCAAAGCCGCTCTCGTAGGGAAATCATTCCGCGCCCGACCCCCTCCGCGCCGCCATCCGACTCGCTGCCCAGATTGATTCCCAGAACGCTCTTTATTGTTGTTTATCTTTTAAAGGTGGTGGCGCGAACGCCTGTGTAATTCCGGAGATGAAGAGATGACCTAAATAACAAGTAGAAAGCATCGGAAAGTAGTCGACGGCGGCGTGAATATTCCGAACGAGGAGGCATGCGGGAACGATCGTTTTATTTAAAGGACCATTTAACCAAAAATATAGGCTGCATTTTGGAGAAAGGGCTGATAAGTTTCTCAGATGAGGATACAAAGTTCTTTTTACCTGTCTGGAAATAGATTAGGACTCACCGTTCAGCCTTCTGTTCTGTTATATGCTGTTCTAGGCTAATTGAGGCCAATGGAATAAAAGGGAAAAAATCCCAAATGTTGTGTGTGTGTGTGTGTGTGTGTGTGTGTATATATCATTTTACACTCGCATTGGTCCAGCTTGCATATGTCATACCTGATCAGCTGCTGGGAATCCTGTAAAGCACTATAATAGCCATAGCTCCCCCAGCCTGTGATTGAACAGTGAAGGAGAAGAAGCAGACTAATGAGCTCATCTCTCTGTCACTGTCAGACATATAACCGATTCCTCCTTTAATACTTACTGTATGAGCGTTCATAGGAATCTCCCTCTGTCTTCATTGACAGGTGGCTGCTGCAAGAATGCCCGCTCTGATCTTTCGAAGATTTTATGACCAGCTCCTTAGATCAGTTGACTGAGGGATGCCGACCGAAAGGGTGCCGACGCCAGGACCCACTGTGCAAATTTCAGCCAGTTCATCCAGTTCATCAACAACCGGCTAAAGCTGGCCATACACTATGTGAATTTCAGAGAGGATTTACCTCATGTTGGAGATATTTCCTGACTTTCTGCTGCATCTACAGGACAAGTCTCCCTTAGCGGTACACAGATGACAATTCAAGAAAAAATTTACTCTTGCAGTGGAGCTACCCCTGGAGGGGGGGGGGGGGAAGAGGGCAAAATAAAGAAAATACTCACCTGATGCTCTGTCCCATCTGGCTTTTAGATCTGTTCCTGCAGCTTCTTCTTCCACAGGCACTGGCAGTCTAAGGATCTGCGACTTCATCACATGTAATGCAGTGCATTAGATGTGTGTGTGTGAGGGCATGCCATGCCCGGAGTGGAGGGGGGAGAGAGGTGAGTGGTCACTGCCACAAGATTGAAGATTGACTATCTCTTTATTTTGGCACCTAGACTGAAATGAGCACCTAACCCATTTGCAGTGAGGGCTTAGCCCCACTGCAAGGGTTAATTTTGAGAAGTCTCGAAATTCTTTAACACTCCATACCCTATTCGAAATGGGGGGGATTTTGGCTTTAGAGTTCCATTTTCTGTTCAGTGAATCTTTGGTGGACCCCACATACAGACTGGGCCTAACATCCAACAAAGGTCAATTTGAAGACGGAGAAGATACCTCAGCGCTGTTTTAGGTTGCGTTCACTGACTAGCGTTAGTCCAAGCATTGTATGCCACAGCCATGATGGGGTGCTGCAGCTGAGAGGTTGAGTTAGTGTTACTATGTTGAGATTTTGTTTTCCGTCTCTCAGCTCAGCAGGTCCAATCTGAAAATGGAAATAAGTTGTCTCTTGATTGAAATGATTGTTTCCTTGGCACTCTGGGGAAGGCGGCCCATTGAGCGTGCCCGCTTCTAATGGCTCTACCCTTGCAGTGACATTGAGGTGCAGTCAAGGACAGCAAGAGACAAATAAAGCCAAGAGTGACATTAGCCTACCAATTTTCCCAGCAGGGGAGTGACGCCGCTTGATTTGTTACCTCTCGGCAACGCTGGCAGGAGCCATATTGATAAATCAGAAAGCACTTAAAATTATCTTGTTGTCTAGAGGTGAAAAAAAAATGTTTTTATAATGTCTTTATGGAAACATCGCTTTTAATGTCACCCTCCCAAAACGTCTTGATTTTTATGCTTCACCAACTTGTTCCTGTTTAATTCTTTAAATAGCGCAGATCTGCTTAATAGAAAGAGGAAGACTTATAAGATTTTAAAATATAGCAATAGCTGTTTTATACTTTAAAGGTGAACTATGGGGTAAGTGTTTTTCCCCATAGTTCTCTTTAGGGTCACGGGAGGACATAAACTAACCTCCTCCCGTCACCCAAAGCTCAGTATAGCCCACGATATACTGAGAGCGCCGCAGTCGGGACGGATCCCGACAATTCTGTCGAGATCCACCCAGCTGGGTGAGTGACAGCTGGCTCTGCCTATCTAGAGGCAGAGCCGGCTGTGCCCACCCCCTCCCTCGTCCATTCCTTCACTCGGCGCTGGAGGTTTAGAGAGGGGAGGAGGGAATCCCTGCAGGGAGCGGTGACTGACAGTCACTGTATACTGTAGGGAGACAATCGGGAAGTAAGCAGATCGGCGCATGTTTCTGCTCACTTCCCGATCTATAGAGCCGACGTGTGACAATATGTGGCGGTGGTTAGTTCCAATTGACACATCCTACAGCCATCACAGCAGGACGTTCCCTTCCTTTCCAATGCAGCCCACACAGCTAGTTGGCTCTGTCACGGTCAAGTGTAGTCATGTCTTTACAATGGAACATTTTTATTATCAATATAAAAGTAAAAAACAGGCTCCCATAAAGCTTCCTTCCAGGGAAGAACCGGAGCATACGTAGAGAGAGTGGCAACACTGAAGATGGTGAATTAGCTGGAACAGCATTGCCACTCTAAATATGAACACGATCAACCAAGTATGTACCAAGAATATAGTATTGAAAGAAATGTTGAGCACACAGAAAGCAAAGTGATCTTTAGAACCCGTTACACAAACCTTTTTTGGTTTACTGGCACTTTAAAAACTAGTTTTTGATAGTTTGGCTTTGTTTCCTTCAGAGTTTCTGTTCACTTTTTCGCTTAGAAACTCAGCAAAATCTGATTTGACCAGGAGCGCCCAAACCCATGCGTATGTCTGAACTTTCTGTCAAGAGTCTTGCTCTGATCTATGAAGTAGGTCAAGGAAAGAAAACCAAAGAAGACAAATCCAGCAGACACTTAACAAGTCTCTTATCACTCTTTATACCTCCTGCAATTCTTTCTCTTAGGTTGTGGTTTTCCCACCTAACCGTAACATGCAAGAGTCAAAGCTTTCAGTGTCCAAACTTTGTCTAGCGGTCAGTACTAGGAGACTGTAGGCCAGTTTGTTCAATGTTTGCAGCACCTCCGGCTTGTTCTGAGCACACTGCAGCTCTGTCCACATACACTGCGGGTTAGAGGGGGTTTCTCAGCACTAATTTGACTGAAGCAACCCTTTGATAAGACCGCCAAATCTAGTGGCATTGAGGTGTATGAAACGCTGGCTAAGCCTAGATACACTTAATTGTGTATGTGTGAAGTGTTCATTCTGCCGAAAGATTGATGCTCTCATTAGACCAGTGGTGGTTGACTTCTTTGATATAGGAAGCATTGAGTGTGGCCCCTGAAATCATCAAAGGGCTGTTCAATAATAATCAGTAAATGTTATGCTAAAGAAAGTTGTCAGACTGTAGACATGCAACGGGAGATAATCAGAGACTAGGGGCATGCTAGAAAAGATGGTCGCAGACTAGGGGCACGGCACAAGAGCGGGTCGGAGACTTGGAGCACGGCACAAGAGCGGGTCGGAGACTTGCGGCACGGCACAAGAGCGGGTCGGAGACTGGGAGCACGGCACAAGAGCGGGTCGGAGACTGGGGGCACGGCACAAGAGCGGGTGGGCGGACGCGCAACAGAAGATGGTTAGTAGCTGCAGGCATAACGGGAAACGAGTCAAAGATCTGACACAGATCAGCTGTTGCTGCAGCCTCTCATCCTGTAACTTGCTACAAAGTTACAATGTGAGAGTTACAATGTGAGGAGACTGAGAATGCTTCCGCCTGCCTGCAGCAGCCTGATCACTGGGGGAGGGGAGACTAAGGAAATGCTTCCGCCTGCCTGCAGCAGACTGATGGCTTAACTCCGTGTAGGCAAAATCACTTTTTAATAAAACGTAGACCTTTTCTGAAAAACGTCACTGTTGCTTTTATATTGTGATGCTTAAGAATATTTTCCATCTTGTAAAGTTACTAAAGTCCACTTTAAAAGGCGGCTTTTAATACATACTTGACTTTAATATAGTTGCACCGTTTTCTGGGGCACTTTGGCATCACTTTCTTTTGACCTTGCTCCATCAAGTCTCATTTCAGGAGCCTAGTGGGCCAGATCTCCGCTCCCAGGTCTGCCCCGTTAAAATTCCATTTACTCAGAAGTAATTTCTCCTAAGGAACAGACTTGCTTTGCATACATTTCCCATAAAGCATTGCCTAACGTCTTCCCAACTTGTGCTTGGCGCATCCAAACAAATATACGGCCGTTGCCGCGAGCGGTGATATTTTATGGCGGAACACACTGTCTGCTTCCAAAAAGGCATAAATGAAATTGATCGATTCCCTTCCAGCGGCTGCGATCATGACAGAGGCTGCATTATGGCAAGGTGCTGGTCGCGTTGTCCTGCGCTTGATCCCCTCCATATAATTGGACGCCTCTTCTACCGGAAAGAAAGATGTCTCTCTCCGTGGTGGCGGCGGCAGCGGCGGCACAAAGAAAATTGCACATTCCACCCCGTTGATTGGGCCTTGTTAGTTTATGGCGTTTATTGGGAGGAATTTACCATTCGACCAATATATGTAAACTGTGTTTGCAGCAGCGGCAGCACAAATCAGCGGTGTGGAACGCAAAGTAAATCTTTTATATTACGGGGGGAAAAGATAAACAAGGCAAGCCGAGCACTTTAGCTCACACTGCGCTGTGTGAGGGATGCCAAGTTCATTAAACTATTCATCTCGGAGAGAGACTTGTGCAGCGGCGTGCCCATAAACTCCTCCGGTGACCATGCTGGCTTTTTAAAGGCACACTAAACCCGATTTTTAAGGGGAGCTCACATCCGCGGTTTACAGTTACAGCACAGGCAACTCGATTATAGATATAAACCGGAGAAGGCCATCCGCTCGCATTTACGAGGGTGAAATGACGCGACTTCTCTTGGTGGGTTCGGGCCTGGTCGGTTCATGAAGGGTTTGCCCACACGCTGTTATATTTGGCTTTATACAATCGGCACGTCTGTTTTGGGTGCGTCACTTTCAGCACCTGGTAAACAAATTCAGGGGTTCTAAAGCAGAGCTTAAGCCAAAAATAAGATAAAAATGAATAACCCTTGAAGAGATCAAATTGGATGGTGTACCAGTATCCAGAGATTTCCCCCATAGTACTTTTTCCTCAGTCTGTCAGTGCTCAGTCTGATGGCCAGCATCATTCAACCCACTACTTCTAAGCTCAGGTGGCCTTGGACCCACCCCCAGCCAGTGATTGAGTTCATATCTCTTTCAGTCGCCTTTCTCCTCCTGTCGGCATGCTTCTTGTCAACACATGAACTGATTGGCTACCTTCTTTCTTTCTTTCTTTTTCCCTTTTCTTTCTTTCTTTCTTTCTTTCTTTCTTTCTTTTTCCCTTTTCTTTCTTTCTTTCTTTCTTTTTCCCTTTCTTTCTTTCTTTCTTTCTTTTTCCCTTTTCTTTCTTTTTCCCTTTCTTTCTTTCTTTCTTTTTCCCTTTTCTTTCTTTCTCCCTTTTCTTTCTTTCTTTCTTTCTTTCTTTCTTTCTTTCTTTCTTTCTTTCTTTCTTTCTTTCTTTCTTTCTTTCTTTCTTTTTCTTTCTTTCTTTCTTTTTCCCTTTTTCTTTCTTTCTTTTTCCCTTTCTTTCTTTCTTTCTTTCTTTTTCTTTCTTTCTTTCTTTTTCCCTTTTCTTTCTTTCTTTTCTTTCTTTCTTTCTTTCTTTCTTTCTTTTTCCCTTTTTCTTTCTTTCTTTCTTTCTATCTTTCTTTCTTTCTTTCTTTTTCCCCTTTTCTTTCTTTCTTTCTTTCTTTCTCTTTCCCTTTTCTTTCTTTCTTTCTTTCTTTCTTTCTTTCTTTCTTTTTCCCCTTTCTTTCTTTCTTTTTCCCCTTTCTTTCTTTCTTTTTCCCCTTTCTTTCTTTTTCCTCTTTCTTTCTTTTTCCCCTTTCTTTCTTTCTTTTTCCCCTTTCTTTCTTTCTTTCTTTCTTTCTTTCTTTTTCCCCTTTCTTTCTTTCTTTTTCCCCTTTCTTTCTTTCTTTTTCCCCTTTCTTTCTTTCTTTTTCCCCTTTCTTTCTTTCTTTTTCCCCTTTCTTTCTTTCTTTTTCTTCTTTTTCCCTTTTCTTTCTTTCTTTCTTTTCTTTTTCCCCTTTCTTTTCTTTTTCCCCTTTCTTTTTCCCCTTTCTTTCTTTCTTTTTCCCTTTTTCTTTCTTCAGTTTTTCGTTTTCAATGGATGCTAATGAAGGGGCACTGAAAAATGAATGGGGATAGTTCACACCACCCTGTTCCATTGTGTTGCGTTATGTTGTGTTAAAAATGGAACATGCACTACTTTTTTTTCAGTGCATAGTAACACAATGCAACAGTGTGAGCTAGCCCCATTCACCCCCATTCTTTTTTTCGGTGCCCTTCAGTTAGAAAAACGTATCGGAAAGTACAATTGCAAGTCAACGAACCCTCCAATGTATGTAAAGCTGCACTTTGAAATCTCTATGATTTCAAGCTTTTTTGGTGAAACATCGAGGTCTTGGCTGAGGTGAGGCTTTACATACCGTATTTTTCCGTCTATAGGGCGCCCCCCACTTTTCTTACCCAAAATTCAGAAATCAATATTTTTCATGCTCTTTTGCATAACTGATTACATCCAGTTTAAATGTTGCAGAGTAAGAGAGCTGCTTACTGGTACCAGTATTTTTTTGTTTTGTTTCCTGACATTTTTATGGGCTCCCTGTTGCATCTGGGCACTACACGCTGTCTGCAGCATCAGCTGACGTCAGGTACATAAGGCTCATGATTGGAGGAAACCTGTTAGCTTCTCTCTGCAATCGGAAGTTTCACTCGTGAGGCTAGTTTGCAGAGGTATCGGCAGTTTCGCAACTGCGGTTCTCCTCTCGGCCCCCCGTGTATAAGACGCCCCTCCATTTTTAGGTAAATATTTTATACTTTTTCTTTAGTCTTATACATGGAAAAATACAGTACATTGGATTACTGGTGACGGCCGTGGCGGGCCTCTTTCGGTTTGGCACCCAGCCTTTTGGATGGGACTGAAGAGTTTGGGCATACGGATGTGAGCGGTGTCCTTCTCACAAACTTTTCTATCAACGGACCCTCCGTTGACATGAGATTTCCTTCCGATTTTGGTGTGAATGGGCCCTTTTAAAACTCTTCAATGCAGGGATCCTAATGAGAAAATGATTACCGTACTTGGACCCAAGAGGAGAATAATACGTTTTAACAAAGCCATACAAAGACAAATACCAATGGTATTAATAATACAAATAAAAACACAATCGGTAAACGTATTTAGTTACCATGCAAGTGCAGTTCTCAATGTTGCCTCATTTGTGAAGCAGAAAAGTGCCAGGCTAGCATATTAATAAAACCATTATATTGATAACTGAACACGTAGAATAGATTCCTGAGTATCATACCAATGCTTATACATGTACAAAAACTCTTTTAAGGTGGAACTCTGGGCACATAAAAAATAAAATACGGACGTATCGCGAATACGCAGCTGCATTTTATATGTGCCAGAGATGTATTTTATAACTGCAAGCACTGAGATACCTGAACCTAATTCTGTATCAGCTTTTTTTCAAACCTGGTACAGGGAAAACCAGACCTTGTACATGGCCATGTAATTACCTCCATCCTCCACCGCGCATGCTCTGTAGTGCCCCATATGTGCAGACCTAACCTGGTTACACGGTCAAGTGGCAGTCCATCGCAAACGTGTCCCGACCCACCGTTTAAAGTGACACTAAACTCCGGAGATGAACCTTAAAAATACATTCAAGTCCCTTAACTATGAACAAAAATGTCTCTTATTTGTGTATCGCTCGGCTGTAGATCCTCCAATCATCTCTGAATTGGTGCTGACACTGTCCTTCTTTCTGGAGGGGGGCTACTTCTGTTCCCCATGGTCCCTGTGTGTGTTGTAGAGAAATTAGAGCGGAGATTGACATAATTCGCATTTCTAGCTGTTTTTGAGTTGGGCGTTATTTATGAATATTTTTTGGCTCCAAGCTCACTCCTGATGGACTACAATCTCATGTTTAGTTTACTCATTTGTATTGAAATTGTAGACCATCACAGGAGCGATCTTGGAGCCAAAAAATATTCACAAATAACGCCCAACTCCAAAACAGCTAGAAATGCGAATTATGTCAATCTCCGCTCTAATCTGTTAGTCAACCCAACCCAGCTTACACTATATTGCCAAAAGTATTGGGACGGCGGCCTTTACACGCACATGAACTTTAATGGCTTCCCAGTCTTAGTCCGAAGGGTTCAATGTTGAGTTGGCTCCGCCCTTTGCCGCTATAACAGCTTCAACTCTTCAGGGAAGGCGTCCACAAGGTTTAGGAGTGTGTCTATGGTAATGACTTTGCATTGCACTTGGTGATGTAAGGCTTGGGTGCAGCTGCTCGGCCATGGAAACCCATTCCATGAAGCTCTCTACGCACTGCTGTTGTGCCAATCTGAAGGCCACACAAAGTTTGGAGGTCTGTAGCTATTGACTCTGCAGACAGTTGGCGACTTCTGCGCACTGTGCGCTTCAGCATGTGCTGACCCCGCTCTGTCATATTATGTGGCCTACCACTTCCTGGCTGAGTTGCTGTTGTTCCCAGTTGCTTCTACTTTTGTTATAATACAGGTGACCGCGGAATATTTAGTAGCAAGGAAATATCACGGATGGACTTATTGCACAGGTGACAACCTATCACGGTACCACGCTTGAATTCAATGAGCTCCTGAGAGCGACCCATTCTTTCACAAATGTTTGTAGAAGCGTCTGCATGCCGAGGTGCGTGATTTTATATACCTGTGGCCATGGACGTGTTTGGAACACCTGACTCCAATGATTTGGAGGGGTGTCCCAATACTTTTGTGTATGTGCAGCATGGTGAAAGGACCGTTCCCGGCCTCTAAAGCCCATTTCCACCTTTTTTGCAGAGGTATTTTTAAAAAACATATGCCAGCAATGTACACAGAGTGAACATGAAGCAGACATGTGCAGTTGATGAATATGAAAACAGAAACTTGTATTTTATGTTCTCTTTCCTCCTCCTATTCACATAGAAATGGCTGCCTCTGTACTATGCAAAAAAAGTGCATATATCCCCCCCGGACAGTGTATTGTGGGTTAAGACAGAGCTAGTGTATACTGATCATGTTACAATGGGTGACAGGGAGGGGGGCAGCTGTTTTACAGTTTGATACCCTGGTGTCAGACTGTATTTCCTTTGGAGAAAATGTTGAATTTACAGGCTGAAAAAAGCCTTAAATGGGAGTCCTGAACATGTGCACATGCGTACATCATCACTGCACCTCTACATTACCACAACAAATGCTGATCACTTACAAAGGTGGAAATGGACTTTAAGGAGACTGAACAACAATTGCTAAACATCCAGCATGAAAACCTCCGTCACCGACACACATTTATTGCTCTGTGCTATACAATACTAGAAAACTGGGTGCTTCCTTGCATGTTCCTAGAAAGCCTGCCAGACTTCCCAGGGCATCGAGTAGGGAGCAGAATGGCTCAGGGCATGCTATTGATCAGTGTAGTGTTTGCTGTGTGATGAGGAGCAGAAGCGTGTCGTGGTGTCTTATGATGTAGCCTTCTTCATCTGCCCTAAGCGGATCACATAGAGGAGAATGGCAGCTCTCCAAAGCAGAGAACAAAACACTTTGTGTTGCAAGTACATAATCCCATATGACCCCTTTTCAATGTATGAACATTCACAAGCCATTCACTAATACCATTATATGTGCATAAATGTATGCTGAATCTAGGCCCGAGAGCAAACATGGGAGGTATTGCATCTTAACAATCACAGGATGGTGGCTACATTAGTTTTTTATTCCCCCCCCCCCATCTGCTGGTCCTGCCAGTAACACACTTTGTTCTAGGGGTGACTAAATCCACTCATCATACTGTATCAATGAAGGATCAGCTCATCACCCTAGGACAGGAAGTGTCGGGACTACTGAACATCACTTCTCTCCTCTGTAATAGAGAGGGTCGTTGATTTGTAGCACACAGCGATAGCAGACAACAATGTAATTAATAAGTTCAGCACATCCAGAGAGAGAACACAGGAAGTTTTCGGTTCACTGGATTTCTGGCAGAATCAACGTGTATTTTCCTTGCACTTCTCGAACTGATGCACCAAAATGCTTTGAATTGTATATTTAGGACCAAAAGAGAGTGAATAAGAGAAACTTTGTTAGGGTTTGTATTACGGGTACACCATTAGCGACACTAGTGCCGATGCCGAGTATTTGGGCGAGTACTCATACTCACCCAAATGCTCCAATGCCTAGCCCGATACGTCCGGTATCAGGAAGCCGGGCAGTGCGTCATTGCACGCTGCCCGGCTTCCTGATTGGCCCGGAAGCCGGCTCCATGCTCTCTCGTCAATTGTGACGAGAGAGCATGGAGCCGGCTTCCCGCTAATCAGGAAGCCGGGCAGCGTGCAATGACGTGCTGCCCAGCTTCCTGATTGGTCGGAAGCTGGCCAATCAGGAAGCCAGGCGCTATGTAATAATGGGATTTGTAGTTCCACCACAGCTGGAGGGCCGGAGTTTGGCTACCCCTGTTCTAGATGGTGCATCATAGGCACACCCGTGGACCATCTGTGCATCATGGCGCATTATATCCTACATTGTGTAAGTGAATAGGCTGCCTTACCACAACACATGTTGATGCATGCACTCACACATCCTGTAATGCACCATGCATCTGAATTGGTAGTTTGAGACCCAGGTGTGAAAGCAAACGCCTAGCATTTCATCTCCCCGCTCCCTGACTTCTGTTGCCTTTTTGCCCTCATTCACACAGGAATCGCCCCGCACTTACCGCTCCATGCAGCATGCAGGGCCAAACCGAGCAGCTCCCGGGAAGGACAGGTGCTGCGTGTGATAAGTATGCAGCGCCCGTCCTTCTCTTTGGGACTACGGGGCCGTACGCCCCCTGTCTGCGTCTGAGCCAGGAAACGCGCACCCCTACGGACCTGCACTTAAGGTGAGCATAGGGGGGTGTACGGCCGCGTAGTCCCATAGAGAAGGACGGGGGGCTGTGTACTAATCACACGCGGCACCTGTCCTTCCCGGGAGCGGCCCGATACGGCCGTGCACGGAGCTGTACATGCAGGCTGATTCCTGTGTGAATGAGGGCTTAGGATGTAAAAGGTGAATGGGGTAGGGGGAGGGGAGGGGATAATGTTTCTGGCTCCCCATATTAGCCTGGCACACTATAACAGAGTGAAAATAATACTTGGCAGGTGTGGAGGGAAGATTACCGGAGTCTATCTCTCTTCCCTTCTACCTCTCTGTCCGGAGGGGAATCTTAGTAAACACTCTTCCGTGAATACTAATACTTGATGGAGAAATGACACTTTCAGTGCCCCGGCTTTTATCGCTCAGGTGCTGACGTACGGGGGGGGGAGCGTAACCGCGGAGCACGATCGAGCACGAACCCTCCCTGCCGTGTTATCTGTAAATAATGGGGCCAATCTCCTGCATACAAAGAAAGGATGACTTTACATAAATAATTAACCAGTTAATTACTTCATAATGAATTTTTTAGTGGAATGCCGCGAAACTCTGCAACCTATAGGCTCACGGAGACGGTCTAGCAGCTCTTTGGACAGCGCCGAGTGACAGGTCTATGACGGAGCCAAACAGTCACTTAGGAGAGGAAGCGTGAGTGTAAATACCAGACCCGATGGATCATACGCCGGAGGTCGACCTCATGGCATTTCTTTGTTGCTGTGTTCCTGGGGGGATTGTTCAGAGTTAAAGCAGAAAGATCGTTTGTAGATGTACGCTGTAGGTACGCCTGTTGTTTAAGAACCTTCTGCAACCTTTCTTTACCATTTGTTGCACTGTTTGACCATTTTATGTCAAGCAGGTTTATGCACCCATACACAAGTGGAGACCTTTGGTCAAGATTTGGCCTCCAGGCTAGGTTTTGATGGAGTCATCCATTTGTGGAGCTTCCACCTCCAAAAACCCACACTAAAGAGGACCTGTGCCTAGAAAAAGACAAGTGGAGGGCAAAGGAATAGTCACCAGTATTGGCTATAGTCTCCTTTCTGCTGAAAACCCAACACACTGGTCTGGTCTGGATCTGGTCTGGAAAATGGTGTGAACCTGCCGCAGTTCCAGTGTAAACAGAGGCCAGAAATAGCACAATGATACATTTGGGATGCATTTTGGGTCTGGCAACAGTCTGGTCTGGAGATGATTTGGATGTGGTGTGAATGGGCACTGAGAGGCCATTCACACCACATCATAACCAGACCAGATTGTTTCCGGACCCCAAATGCATCCTAATGTATCCCTATGCTATTTCTGGCCTCTGTTCACACTAGTACAGTCCATTCCAGACCAGACCAGAAAAATACTGCATGTCTCATTTTTGTCTGGTCTGCAATGCACTTGGAACTGCGGGCAGGTTCACACCATTTTCCGGACCAGATCTGGTCTGGAAAATGGTGTGAACCTGCCCTCAGTTCCAGTGCATTCCAGACCAGAGACGTGCAGAGACAAAATGAGACATGCAGTATTTTTCTGGTCTGGAACGGATTGCGCATGTGTGAACCAAGGCCAGAAATGGCATAGGGGTACATTTTGGAAACAATCTGGTCTGGAGATGATCTGGATGTGGTGTGAATGAGCCCCTAAGGAGGACCTGTACTATGAAAGCAGTGTCCAAAACAAAGGCAAGTGGAAGGCAAAGGAATAGTCTCTATTGTATTGACCGTGACCTCCCCGCAGCTGATCTTTTCCCCTTCAACCATGCCTTGTTCTGGTCTGTGGTTTTATGTGGAGGTGCCCAACCTGGTAGAGGAGCAGGGCTTTTTCCGAGCTGGGGTAATTATCAAGAAGCAATAAGAGAGGTGGAGGAAGCACAGATCAACAGAATAAGTGAAACAAAAGCAGATATATCCTTGCACTGCAGGTCCTCAGGTACAGCTTCCGGCAAGGAGAACAGTGAGAAGCACAGGAGTGTCCAAATCTCACTCCAAATCTTCTGAAAATAGCAATCGGGGACGGCAGCACCTTTAGATAATCTCACGCTGCAGATCCACCACTATGAAGCTGTAGCCACAGCGCAGGAAGTGCACTGCTTTCCAAAAGAATACTACTTAGTCACAATTAACATTTTCTATTTATCTCCTAGAACAGTGGTGGCGAACCTTGGCACTCCAGCTGTTTTGGAACTACAAGTCCCATGAGGCATTGCAAGGCTCCGACAGCCACAAACATAACTCCCAGAGGCAGATGCATGTTGGGATTTGTAGTTTTGGCACAGCTGGAGTGCCAAGGTTCGCCACCACTGTCCTAGAAGATGGCAGATCGTCACTTTGTGAGTCCAGACATTCATATGTAAACACCCTTTTACCATAATGGCCCATAACGGCCCAAGCATCACCAAACCCTACATTCAAAGAAGTGATGGAATTATTAGAAAACAGTCATAAAGTACCTTTTAGTCTCGTAATATCCACACAGTAGATCTGTGTATTCCCTACTCTAAATCCCCGACTGTGTTGGACATGATTGACAAAGACATGTCGGAGGAAAACTGAAAGCTGCATCTCAGGCAGAACAGTAGTCCACATGTGTTCATTAAAGGGACATTGTCAAATGAGAACAAATACAACGTTTCAAAGTACATATGTTCGGGCCGGTGCTGATGGGCTTTGGCATGACTTCAGTTGGAGATGCTTCTGAATTCATTGACATTGAGTTCATTCATTCAGAAATCCTTCATTTGAGCTGCAGTTGATCTTTAACCTGCTTCATGCAATCTTGAATTCTCTTATAGACTTGGACGGGATTGCAAAACCCGATAAAAGCAAACAAAGGCCCATAAACCTTTTGATTACCATTATCACTTCCTTTGGAATCTTCACTTCCTTACAGGTATCACTAGGATCTGAAGCATCCAACAACGCTTAGCTTATTGAATGGCTGTCTTCCCCACTACGGTATGCTTTCAACCCACTGGCTACTACATCACTAGTATGTCCCTGTAAGGTGGTGGTGCTGGTGGTGGGGGTAGTGGTTTCAGGAAGGGCACATGTAAATATCTCACACCCTGAAGTGTTGGGTGCTAAAGTTCCTAGAGGTGCCTATAACTCTTGAATAAATAATCTATTCAATGTCTAGTCAATCATGTATCATACATTTTAATTATCATGACATTTTTTTAAATGGGGCCCTAGGTCTGAAAGGATCGATTCTAAATAATTGTTTCTGCAAATTTTGCTGCCAGTACACCTTGTGTTTCTTGAAGTGAAACTAAACTCCAGAAGTGAAGGTTTCCTGTTCTAGGGAACATCTAAAAATGTTAAAGGAGAACTATGAGGGGAGTGCTTTTCACTCACCTCATAGTCCTAGCCGACCTGTGACAATGAGACTGTCACAGGTCGGCTCAGTAGATCGGGAGGTGAGCGAACACATACCGGCGTTTGCTCACCTCTCGATCCTGTCACGGCTCTCTGCCGTGACAGGGGAGGGGCTGGATTCCCCGCTCCGATCCGCCAGCGCTGACTGGCGGAACAGACGGGGGAGGGGGCAGGTACAGCTGGCTCTGCCTCTAGGTAGGCAGAGCCAGCTGTCAGTCACGCAGCTGGGCGGATCCCGGCACAATTGTCGGGATCCGCTTCAGCTGCGGCGTCTCGGTATACCGTGAGCTACAGCTCCGCGGTATACTGAGCCTAGGGTGACGGGAGGACGCTAGTTTGTGTCCTTCCGTTACCCTAAGGAGAACTATGGGGAAAAGCCTTAACCCCATAGTTCTCCTTTTAATTTATGCCTCCTAAAAAAATAGCATTGCACTTCCCGTGTCCACAGCCTCATAGCTGCATATCTGCAGTGTGATATTTAAAGTAGTATTAAGGTCTGGGTGTTTTTTACCTTAATGCATTCTCTGCATTAGGGTAAAAATGGCCCAGCACCTTTTTTCTACCCCAGTCTCCCCCACACTTACCTGTCAGCTACGCTTGTCCCAACCGCCGGTCCCGAAGCGATCCTCCGTCTGCCATCAATCAAAGAGGGAAGGGGCGTGAACTGCCACAGGGCTGTGTGTGTCTATGGAGAAATTAAAAAAACAAATTGGCTTTAATATCACTTTAAGGCACTGCTGCCTCTGACTGCTAGTCTCCAGGGATTTGATGATTCACTACTTTGCTGCTCATTGTTCTCCTTGCTGGAGAGGAAGCTGTACTCGAGGACCAGCAGTGCAAGGATCTTCCTGCTTCTGCTTCACATGTTCTGTGGATCGATTCTTCCTCTGCGCCTCCTACTGCGTCTTGATAATTACTGGATACAGTCCATATACCCATCACACTCAGAACCACTGTTCCATCAAATAGTGTTTGCCTGATGAAGGGGGTCCTGTGAGACCCCGAAACGTTCACTGAGTGTTTTACTATACTATGCGTTTCACGTACTTGATCTGCCTTGGAGTGCCGGTGTCCCTTCTATTCGATAATTACCCCGGCTCTGCCAAAGCCCTGCTCCTCTGCCAAGGTGGAGACCTCCACACAGAGAGCAAGTCGGTAATGAAGAAAAGATCAGCTGCAGGTAGGCCAGAGGCAATACTGGTGATTTAGTCCTATGTCCTGTAACTATTTTTTTTTTTTAGGCTACCAGAGTTTGGTTCATTTTTAAGGTCTGCAGAAGCTCTCAAGTGAAAAGCCTTCATCGTAGTGTGTGGGTGTCGTCGTAGCCCTCCACTGCCACCCATTAACATTTGGCAAAGGACTCCTTTCACAATAGCTTGACCCCGGCATTGGGCACATGGCGGCAGATGAACACAGATGCCTGTAGGAGGGCTGTGGCCGCACCCAGATGTGTGCTGCATGTGTGCAGCTGGACCCAGATGTGGTGGCTGCAGACAAGCATGGGGCTGATGCATCACCAGGGAATGGGGAAAGGTACCAGCTGCAGCAAGATGAAAAGCAATCTCTGCAGATCTAAGTGGATAACCATCCTTCAGCCCAGCCTAAGTAGCAGCTGCTGCGTATAGATTGCTCTGTTTACCGGTCCAGACTACTGCAGGCCTTCCAGCTGCTAAAATACACCCCATTGTTCTCTTTCAAACTGTTCTTCTCCTTCATCTCCAAACCCCCGAGATGTTTTGCATACATCATCGTGTAAGTGATGAAAGCTGCTTTTGAAGCGTAATTATGTGGAATTGTCCACTCGCTGTCTGTACAGATGCACATATGGCTGTAAATGATCTTTTTTATAGTTACAATTATGAGCAATTGGAGGAAATGACAGCTGAATTACGCCGCGTTCATTTTATTTGTTTTACTTTTTAACATTCTAAATTTGTGCAGATGCAAACATGAAATTAACGGCAGCGGCGCGAAGGCGGCTCTCACCTTAGACGTATCCCACCTGGGGACTTGTACGTATGGCGTAGCATGCGGTTTACCTCCATGTGGCTGCCCTGTCATCTATTCCACCTGTCAGACTACTGTATAGGCTACGTTGCTGCCTTACCTATGGTGAGTGTAATGGGTGTAATGGGCAAAAATGAGGTATATGTAAATCTGGCCCTATCCACTGC
>NW_017307510.1:464573-490300 GCF_000935625.1 Nanorana parkeri
GCATTTCCTCTGTCCCCCCTTCCCCAGTGATCAGACTGATGCAGACAGGAGGACTCATTTCCTCTGTCTCCCCTCCCCCAGTGATCAAGCAGGAGGAAGCATTCTCCTGCAGGCAGGAGGTGGCATTTATTCGATCTCCTCTTCCCCCCAGTAATCAGACTGCAACACTGTAACTGTAGCAAGTCACAAGGTGAGAGGTTGCTGCATGCTGCTGTCTGTGTCCCCTCTGATCCCTGCTGCTTTTCCCCCTGCCTGAATCGGCAGAGGCAGTGGGGATTGGAGAGGGCACAGGTCCCAGCGGGGAGGAGAAAGCGGTCAGGAGGCTGAGTGGGGCGGTCCGTGAAGGAGAGCTGCGGGACCATCAGTAAATATGTGAAATATTTGCTGATCGTTCCCTGTAATATTCAAACATTGCTGTGATCAGTGCTCACTATGATGTTTGTAAATATAATTGAGGACATATTATTCAGATACTGGGTCCCCAATTGGGAATGAACAGGATGTGCGCTACATCACTTCCTGTTCATTCATGATTGTGGACATTGTATCTGTTTACTATCTCCTCGTTTTTATGAATGAACAGGAAGCCGCTGTACTGAGAGCTTCCTGTTCATTGCGGGGGCTGCAGAAAAAGAGATTGAGGACTCTGTTCCCAATGTCTTTTTCTATTTTAAAAGGGAAATATCAGGGGTTGGTGTAGACCCCTGATATTTCCCTGCACTAAAGGAAAAAAAAATTAAAGTTAATTAAATAGCCCCCCCCCCCCCAAAATAAAATAAAAATTAAAAAAGGTGGGAAAAGTAATTTTCAGTTTCGGCCTGACAAATTCTGGTGCGGGAGGTGCGTTGCGGTGCCATTCATTTCAATTACAGCCCAAATGCTCCTTCCCGCAGTGCGATCGCCCGCACCAGAACATGCGGTACCGCAATGCCATGCGTTCCAGTGTGGTGCAATTACAAAAAATTGTGCATGCAGTTTTCATTCTGAAGTCAATTTTGTTTGCAACGCGGCATTTGTGTATTTTATTTTAAGTTTAATGATGGCATTTATTTTATTTTATCCGATTCATTGAAAAATGAATCAGTCAACTAATCGTATAATGTTTGTAGTGTGCCTGCCGCCCCGTTCCCGGCCAGAGCATCCCAGGTTGCTATGGGCAGTTGCAAGCCTCCAGCTCAGCTCCGATCACTGGACGTCACTTGTTTCCAGGAGCTGAGCTGGACGCACCCTCCCCACGGTTAGCATGCACCACTGGCACCCATAACCCCCCACCCGCCGCCACCTTAGGCAGTGAACACGCTAGAGACACCCCCGGCTATAGTGATGTATGAGGGTTACACGGATAGAGTCAATGCTCTTGAGTACAAGTTCACTGATTTTGATATGCAATTAACACTTCATGTCTCTTTACTATAGATTTTTTTTATTCAATTATATTTATTCACATATTTGTAATGAGGATTTATTGATTCAGCATCGTGAAATTCCTTTTTGTCTTTACATTTGTTCTTTCGATTTTTGCTCGAGTCGTGCTGCTTTCAAAACTCAATCAGTCCGGCATATCTAATACAGGTAATACATATCTGGAAGTGTTTTTTGCTTTTTGCACACGGACTAAAAGAAGCCACAATTCAGACAATTCATCCCCACACAGCTACCTCCTCATGTATCACTGGCCCCTCCCTTTTAGATTGTAAGCCCTCAGGGGCAGGGCCCTCCTCACCATCTTGTCTTGAATTGTATTGTGATTGTAATGTCTTCCTTATATTGTAAAGCGTTGCACAAACTGTTGGCGCTATATAAATACTGCATAATAATAATAATGCCACTTTACACCTAGGATATTTGTTGCAGGTGATTCAGCGCGACAAAAGGCCCAGCCCCAGGAATCCCATTCTTTTCCATGGCCCCTGTTCACACCTTTTGCGTTTTTCTTGCATGCCTACAAAAGCGCAATATAGTACATGAGCTACTTTGGGGCAGATTTCAGCGCGTTTTTTCCCCATAGACTCTAGAAAACGCTAAAAAAATGCGCTTTGCTATTAATTTTTGTGCGTGTTTTACCCATTCACATGAATGTGCCAAAATCTGCTCACAAACGCACGACTTTACATACGTGTGCAAAAACCACTCACAAAAAACACGCCATAGGTGTCTCTTTGGTGTGAATGCAGCTTTAGAGCTCTACAGTGTTTTTTGTTTTTTTGCTGTTTGTGTCTTCTTTTTTTTTAGTCAATAGCCTATGAGTCCATACACCTTTTGGTGTTTAGATCTGTAATCCGGAGCAGCTTCCCGGGATGCAAATAAAAATTCCCCAAACTTGTGTTCAGAGAGGAGCGTGCTAGTGTTATTTTATTCTAGTGGCTAGTATGAATGTTCAAGTATTTGCTCATAAATGCGAGTACTTTACACACTGTGACATGCGTATTTCAGGCTGGCAGCAAGATCCGTCATGAGTATTCTAATGCATGACCCGTTACACGGACACATTACGGAGTATGCAGATGACAGGTCCACTTTAAAATATTTTGCTCTGTATGTCCAGCCGATGTCTGTGTATATTTGCCACAGCCTATCCCACCTCAAACTAACCACTGAACCATTACGTTCTCAAACAATTCATCCCCACACAGCTACCTCCTCATGTATCACTTCCCCCTCCACTTTTAGACTGTAAGCCCTCAGGGGCAGGGCCCTCCTTACATCTTGTCTTGAATTGCATTGTGATTATAATGTCTTATATTGTAAAGCGCTGCGCAGACTGTTGGCGCTATATAAATACTATGTAATAATAATAATAATTTGCTCTTCTATAGATATTTTATTGTTGATGTGGATACATGTTCAGCCCATGCAAAAAATTTCCTTAACAATCCCTTCCACCTCAGCAGCAGCAGTACCGCGAGTGCCAGGAGATGCTGAGCCTGTACCAGAAATACCTGTCCGAGCAGCAGGACAAGCTGAGCCGATCGCTGTCTGACCTTGGTGCCGGGAGCGTCCAGCCCCATCAGGTGAGCTTGACCGTCTGCCACGTCTAATAACGAAGCTGCCTTCCACCTCCCAGCTCTGATCAGGCGTCCCCCCTCCTCTGCCCTCAGTGTGTCACGCAGGCTTGCGGGTCGTGTAAGCCGCGCACAGTCTCTGAAGTGCTCAGCAGGGCAGCGGGGAGCCGAGCGTGGCTTCCTAATGAAGAGCAATTAGCGCACTGTATATTTCCTAATACAGTAGAAAGGACATTTTAATGGTCGAATCAATTATGCAAATCGTCTCGCCTCTGCGGAGGTGCAGATAATGTTTGTTGGATGTAGAGAGCAGTCCATACAAATGTGGAAAGTGGGAATATGATGATTCCGGCACATAGTAAATGAGCGCGAGTGTGTTGTATATCTTTGGGGTTTTTTTCTCCTCTGCACTGCAAGGCCTCATTCACACAGCTAAGCGCCGGCCCGTACAGATCCGTGCGGCGTGCAGGGCCGTATCAGGGCGCTCCCTGGAAGGAGAGGTGCTGCGTGTGATTTGTACCCAGCAACCTGTTCTCTATGGGAGTACACGGGAGTACGCTCGCCCGTATTGAACGTCCGTGAGCGTAGGGCAGCGTACGGCCGCGTATTCCCATAGAGAAGAACAGGCTGCTGCGTACAAATCACACGCAGCACCTGTCCTTCCCGGGAGTGGCCCGATGCACGCCGCACAGATCTGCACGGGCCGACAATTAGCTGTGTGAATGAGGCCTAAAGCTGAACTCCAGGCAAACGGCTAAATACAACAATGAATTATGTATGGGGGAGCAGTTTTATCTGCCAGAGGATTTGTATTTCGGTCCATCCAGTCCTAAGACTTACACAGCTCTGCCTCGCAGCACAGCCCGGGAGACCTGACTTCTCTTGCTGCTCAGTAACACAGGTCTTGCCCCCCCTCCACCCAGTGACAAGACAGTGAAAGGAGAAGCAGCAGACTGATGAGCTTATCTTTGTCACTCTGCTCTATAGTATCAGTATGCTTCTTGCGCATGTGCCGCTTTACCTTCTTCCAGTTTAATGTCTGCTGTGCAGGGACTGCAAGAGGTTGGTACCCTATAACAACGCTTTTATTGCCATTTTTAACAGAACAAAATGAAGCAAATAAGAGAAGTTCATTGTTGGGGTTTTACACACACTTTAAGTGATAGGTTCACCATAATTGTCATGTGACTTTTTCTCTTCCGTTCACTGAATCTCTCACCATTGGGTCATTGGACAATGTTCAGAGATTTAAGATCTCTATAGAGAAAATGGTTTTTCAGGCAGTACAAAAACTCATATTTCTCTTCTGTTTATTGGAGGAGACAGCGGAGATCCTGATCTATAACCGATGGGTTATACTGCCACCTACAGGAGTCGGACACTAGGCAAAAAAGCAGGCCCATCGGTTGAAGATCAGGATCTCCGCTGTGTCCTTCAATGAATGGAAGAAAAATGGTATTTCTTATACTTACTGTTTTTCTCCATTGAGGGTCACAGCTCTGAAGAATTCTTGAGGTTATGCTGCCGCCTCTGGGAGAAACGGACACTAGGCAAACGAAAAGCCTGTCACTTTAAAGGAGAACTGTGAGGTGAGTGATTTCCACTCATCCTCATAGAGCCGACCTGTGACAAAGAAGCTGTCACAGGCCGGCTCTATTGATTGGGAAGTGAGCGAACATATAACGTCACTCGCTCACTTTCTGATGATCTCCCTGCAGAGAGCGGTGACTGTCACTCACTGCTCCCCGCAGGCATTACCCCCCCTCCCCTCTCCGATCTTCCAGTGCTGAGTGGAGGAATGGACGGGGAAGGGGGCGGGCACTGCTGGCTCTGCCTCTAGATAGGCAGAGCCAGCTGTCGCACAGCTGGGTGGATCCAGAGAGTATTGTCGGGTTCCGTCCCGGCTCTGCGCTCTCAGTATATCATGGGCAATAGCTCGCTATATACTGAGCTTTGGGTCACGGGAAGAGGCTAGTATATGTCCTCCCGTGACCCTAAAGAGAACTCGAGGGGAAAAACACTGACCCCCATAGTTCTCTTTAAGGACATAACCCCTCCCACCTGGCAGTTCCCCTTAGTGTCTTCAGGAGAATGGATGTCTCCTTCTATTCTGCTTCATTATTTTAGTTTGTTTTGTTTCTTCGCGGAAGATTCTACTACCAAGAGCTGCAAGCTGATCCATATCGGATATTATTAAATCCTGGGAGTCTCTCTAGGTAGCCGACAAAAATGAGAGATTCAGGCCGGATAGGTTAAATCCTGGAAGATTCTCTAGCTGTCATGAAGCCGGTCTTTTCTGGTCTCAGTACTTGTGCTTCATCCTGGGGTGGTCCTGTGTTCCTGTTTTCATCATATAACGGTCAGGCCAGTAATATCTAGAGATTCTTGTTATGTCGGGAACAGGACCGTGGAGAGACTTCCCTCTTTCTTGGGTACTGATGACGCAGTTTTCACTCAGTAAGGAGCAGTATGGTTTTCCTACTAACGCTGTTACATTGACTCCTTCGCAGGCTAGAACAGGAAGGAATTCCAGTCATCATTGTCACACCAGACTGGCCTCGCAGGGTGTGGTATGCCGATTTGGTTTATCTTTTGGAAGACGATCTCTGGCTAATTCCAGATTGGCCAGATCTCTTGTCTCGGCGGTCAATCTTCTACCTTTCTTCTCGGTCGCTGGCTTTAACAGCCTGGTTGTTGAAACCCAAGTGTTTGAAAGGCAAAGGAATTTCCGATTCTGTTTTTCCAACTATGCTTAAGACTCGTAGATCTTTTATCTGTAAGATTTGTGAATAAGTTGAGGAAAAGTCCAGGAGATGAGCGCTCTACGAGTGGCTGGGAGGGGGTATTGGGGCCACAGGGTGTGCTGCTTCTCAAATGTGCGCACCGGGGTGTCCCGAGCTTGTACCGAAGAAAACCAAAAGGGGAAGGGTAGAGAAGCGCCAACAACCTAGCGTGGATTAGCAGGTGTATGGAGATTCAAAAGGAAGTTCTGAGTGTTATAATAAATGGATACGTATCCATCTACCTCTGCCAACACCCTGATGCCCCAGATGCCCAATTGGAAGTGCTGACACTCCACCACACAGCACCACCTTCCTGAAATTCTCCTCCAGGGTGTTGGCAGAAATAGATGGATACGTATGCCCGATCGGAAGTGCTGACACTCCTCCACACAGCACCACCTTCCTGAAATTCTCCTCCAAAAGCCTCAAATAATTCACCCAGATGTGAGTATAACACTCAGAACTTCCTTTTGAATCTCCATACACCTGCTAATCGCGCTAGGTTGCTGGCGCTTCTCTACCCTTCCTCTTTTGGCTTTCTTCAGTACATGTAAGATTTATCCTCGTACATGGAAGGTTTATTTTTGTTTTTCCTTGGGATTTTATGTCGTGTGTTTTTTCACTATCGTGAATTTTGTCTTGTCTTCAACGCGGGGGAGATCATTGTTTCGCTCTACATACCATAATGTGTCCGATTTATCTGCCTTGTCTGACCTTTTTCAACGTCCTCTTGCCTCTAATTCCTTCGTACTCCTATTCAGGAAGTTCCACGTGTGGCTCCCCCTGTTAGGTCTTCTCTTCCTCTGTGGGATTTGAACTTGGTTTTATCTGTTCTATAAAAACCACCTTCTGAACCTATCCAAGTCCTTCCTTTATCTTTGCTATTCTAAAAGGTCGCCTTTCTTGTGCTCATTACTTCAGCTAGAAGGGTTTCCGAGTTGTCTGTTTGTTTTTTGTTTTGTGGAGATCCCTATTGGTTCTTCAAGGACAAGATTGTTTTAAGACCGCAGGTTTCTTTTTCACCCAAGGTGGTTTCAGCCTTTCATTTCAACAAAGACATTGCTTTACCTTTAATTTGTCCAGCTCCTGTTCATCCTAAGGATATTTCTCTTCATTGTTTGGATGCTTTGCGGGCTCTAAGAGTTTATCTGTCAGCCGCAACTCCCTTTAGGCGTTCAGATTCTTTTTGTTCTACGTGAAGGTCCTAGAAAAGGTTGTTCGGCTTCTAGATCCACTATTTCTAAGTGGATTGGTTAGGTTGTCATTCAAGCATATGAGTTGCGGGATAAGGTTCCTCCTTTCCCTGCTTCTTGGGAATTTTAGAATCAAGCTTGTGTTACTCAGATTGCAAGGCCGCAACTTGGTCTTCTGTTTACACTTTTACCAAATTTTGTTGGTGCCGTAAAATCCTTTCTCAGAGCCCATGTTAGGATCCAGAGCGCCTCCAGGTGGCGCTGGAGCTAAGCCCTGCAGTTTCCGTACTCACCTGCAGGGGTCTCCAGGCAGCCAGGAACTGCTAGGTACCAGACCTCCACTGGGGGGTGCTGGAAACTGCAACCCCAGTGCTCACCTGTAGGTGTCTCCCAGCTGCCACCAATTATCCACCACTTGGTGCTCCCTGGGAGGGTACTTAAGCCCTCCCTGCAGTCAGGTCTGTGGCTCAGTATTGTTTCCTGTTAAGCCCGAGTCCCCAGTCCTGTAACCTGCTTCTGTTCCCGAGTCCGGTAACCTGCTCATGTTCCTGAGTCCTGTTGCCCTGCTCCCCAGGTTTTCCTGCCCTGTTATACCCTGTGTAGGTGTTCTGTGGTTTGCTCATAGTTTTGGTTCCTTTATGTTATCCATTTGTATGTGCTTGGTTTGTGTTGTTTTGCTCCTTATAATAAACTGTATATCATGCATTCTGCCTTGTCCTGTGTGGTCACACGTGTTTGGTCTGCCTGTGCGAGTACCTGCGCAGGTGTGGAGTCACCTGTGCCGGTATCCCTGACAGTCCATTTAGGGATACAGCTCCCTCCCCTCACACTGCTTGCCGCAACAGGCGGGTGGGAGGGGTTATATTCCTGTAAAGTGGCAGGCTTTTAATTTTTTTGCCTAGTGTTCCTTTCTCCTAAAGGCAGCAGCATAACCCTAGGTGTCACGATCTGGGATCAGGCTCAGAGTCCAGTAGCTGAACCAGCAGGCAATTTGTGGTATAAAGGGCCGGGTTTGGTACACAAGCAGAGGGTAGTGGTGGAGGAGCAGGCAGATACGTAGTCAGTGAACAAGCTGAGGTCAGGAGCCAAAGGTATCGGGTATGTAGCGGGAGACGGAGAGAGTAGTCGGTACACGGGAAGCAGTTTGAGTGGATTGTAGCACAGAGGGAACAGGAAGCAAGATCAAGGCAGGAGCACAATAATCTGGCAAAGAGGAAGTGCAGAGGCATGGCTTAAATAGGAAGTTCAAGGGAGGAGCAAGGAGGTCAGAGTTCAGCATCTGATTGGGTATAACTGAGGATACACAGGAGATCAGGCAAGGAGCTATCCAAGGTTCTTAGGTGGCTCAGCAGGTAGAACCACCGCCAGCTACAGCAGAGGCTCTGGTTTCAGACCCGGCTCCTGACACTAGGTCTCAGAAATTTTCAGAACTGTGTCCCTCGATGGACTCCGAGGAAAGGATTTTACGGTAAGAACAAAATCCATATTTTGTGTTCATTAAAGGACACAGCAGAGATCCCGATCTCTAACTTATGGGATATACCGCCATCTGCAGGCGTAGAATGCTAGTCAAAAAAACTGACAGGCCCTTCGGTTCGAGATCAGGATCTCTGCTGTGTCCGTAAATGAATGCAGAGAAGATGATTTTATGGTAAAATACAAAAAAAAAATCCTATTTTCTCTACCGTTCATTAAAGGGCACAGCAGAGATCCTGATCTCAAACCGGATGCGCCTTCCAGTTTTTTACCTAGCGCCCTACTCATGCAGGTGGCAGTATAACCTATTGGTTAGAGATCAGGATCTCCAATGAAGGCAAAGGAAAGGATTTACAGCAAATGCCAAAAAATCCAATTTTTTTGTGTGTTAGGGAGCCCGACTCCAATACAGCAGCTGCTGCCTTATTGTTTTTGCGTATATATGCCACACTCTGCGTATTGGAAGCTGACATCTTCTCACTTTTTACTCGGGGATAACTCGTATTGGTTCTCATTTACAGGTTGTTCACACGAGTTACAGGGCATTCCAGTGCGGATAGCTGCTGGAACGCACTGTATTGCATCCCGGCCGGCTTCCTGTGTTCAAGGTGGGGAGGGGAGGGATGACGTTACATTTAAGTCAATGGCACCGGAGCCACGCCCCCTGCCCGCAGTGCGATCGCCCTCACCAGAACGCATGGCACATCAGTGCCTGCTTTGCAGTCCAGTGCGATTTGAAAACGGTGCATGCAGCATTTTTTCAGGCTGGACCGCAATGCAGGCACCGATGTGCCACGCGTTCTTGTGCAGGTGATCGCACCGCGGGCAGGGGGCGTGGCTGCAGTGCCATTGACTTCAATGCACCGCCGCGCACTCTCCAGCCCCATAACGCAGGGGGGAGTTTAGTATGCGATACAAGTGTGTCACAGCAGGTAACCGCGCTGGAACGCACTGTAACTTGTGTGAGCAAGCCCTCAGCGGAGTTTCTAAGATTGCCATCTGACATACGAACAACCACTAGAGGGAGACTCTCTACACCTGTATACAAAGTACATATCAGTAGGAATATGGAACAGCAAGAATGTAAATCTAGTTTCAGATGGACTCCATAATATTGCAGAATGCATGCTCTGAGACGCTGTCAGCAAAGAGTAAAGCACAACATCATTTCTGGGCCACTGTTCTCTACAAGCAGGCGGTTTTATAACAGAGAATAGGGGGAGAGGCTCAGTCTCAGGCTCTCTGACACGTTCTCCCTCCCTCCCCCCTCCCTCCACCGCGGCCGCCATCTCCCTAACAAACCCAGCTTCTCCGCAGAAAGTGCAAATGTTCCTGCTTCAATCTCATTTTAATGACACACTCGAGCCCGGCACCCGAAATGTCATCCTTTGTGTTCTCAAACCTTTAGAAAGTTGAATAAAGCTCGCGTATAAGAGCAATCAGCCTCGATAGCAGCCGGCTAAATATCAGTCTCCGCGAATAAATTTTAGATGAATCCGCTCTCAAGACAATTTGAATTTTAAATGTTTAAAAAAAAATCCCTGACATCTTCATAATGCTTCGCACAGATCCAGGAGGAGGCGGGAAAAAAAAACGGAGAACTTTGGTCTTTTTTTGGTTTTTTCCCTCACGCGGTAATCTTTAATTGTTCGCCGCCGCGCACGGAACGCTGTTCTCTTTTAATAATTTACTGCCCCCGTGACCTATAAACAGAAAGCTGCTACAGGGTCGTAGCGGCGCGGCACTCGCGGACAAGGTCCCGGAGGTGCCGTGTGTGTTTTAAATACCGATCTCGTGGAAAAAATAAATTACACCTGAACATTTGGAGAACCGTGTTCTCATTCCCCCAAGCGGTGGTTGGGGAGAGGGGGGGGTGCGAAGGTTTGTCACTGTGGTTATAAGACACGACGAGTACGTTTCTGCCTCCCGTCTGCGCTCGGGGGGGCCCCTCCAGTGTCAGTTCATTTGGCTTTTGCAATCTCTCGCTTTCGTCTCCCGTTGGAAAGGTCAGCCCAGAGGTCTCGGAGCATTTAATTAGAGCTAAACAATCTCCGTTTGAGGGGAGAGCTCTGGATGTACTCCGCGCCGTGCTACTTGGTGACTTTGCGTAGCTGAGCAGTTGCAGTATTTGTGTTTTATCAGGTGGCGGCGGAGGAGGAGAAGCGCGGTCTGCCGACATGTCAGTCGGAGATGAAAAGTAGAATCTGGTATTTGCTAAAGGGTATACATGGAACGTTGCATATTCCATCAGAGTAGATGTATACCCTTACCTAGGGGTGGGCAACGCTGACCCTCCTGCTGTTGTGGAACTACAAGTCCTATGAGGCATTGCAAGGCTGACAGTTATAGGCATGACTCCTAGAGACATGTTGGGATTTGTAGTTAACCACTTCCGGGCCTGCAATACGTCTATAGAGAGTGGCCCGCAGAAGTGGTTAAAACAAGAACACGGCTGCTGCATCTCTCCTCCGATCACTGGACCCGGAAGTGATGTGTATTACATCACTTCCGGTGTCACTGTTTACATTCCCCGGCTCCTAGAGCCAGAAGAAGAAGCTAGGGAAGCAGATCTCTGCTTCCTCAGCTTCTTTGGCGTCCCTAGGTGACAGAGATCTGAAAGACCTCTGATGTCTCCATAAAGAGGACCTGTCACACCCTATCTGCTATTGCATTGGGTGCTTGTTAGCCCCCTATGTGATAGCAATAGGGTTAGTGTTTAAACAGTTCTAAAAATTAAAGTAACATATAAGAAAAAAAGTCCCCCGCCCCCCACGTGCAAGCACATACACACGCAAACACGCGTCGGTGCGCTTACGTGCAAAAACGACAATTGCGCCACACGTTACATATCGTCGTGAACGTCAGAGCAGTAAAAGCGTTTAAAGTGTTCCCTATGGGAAATATGCAGTATTGTAGTTTTTTGCGGCTTCACGGACGAACGCAATTTTAGGGCTTGACATGTTTGTTATCTTATGTACCCGACGTGACCCCGTTTTTCATATTTTACCCAAAAATTGGGTGTTCTGTTTCTGTGCACTACATTTTAATTTAGTTTATTTTATCCTAAAAATACCAGTTTGATAAACATTTGCGCAAATACCGCGCAATATAAAATATTGCAACTAGCATTTTTGCATTCTACAGGGCCTCTGCTTTCAGAAAATATATCATTGTTTGGTGGTCTGAAGATGTTTTCTAGAGTCAGAGCCAACTGTGCCCGCCCCCTCCATCTGTCCCTCCAGTCAGGGCTGGAGGAACAGAGAGGGGGGGATCCCTACGCGGGAGGTGATTGACGGTCACCGCTCTCTGTAGGGAGAAGAATGGGAACTGATCAGCGGTATGTGATCAATTAGTTCTCGATCAATAGAGCCGACGTGTGACAGCTTTAGTGTCGCACATCGGCTGTAATTATGGGGGATGAGTGTATTTCACTCTCACCATAGTTCTATAAGTGTAAAAAAAAAAAGCGATCAATAATAATAAAAAAAAAAATTCAAGCCCTCGGCCCCCACATACATGCACAAACGCAAACACGTTGGATGCACCTACGTGTGAAAATGACAATTGCGCCACACATTGGGTTGAGAACAATAATTCTATTGCCGTCGCTCACTGTTACCTCCTAAGCTGATGAGTGCAGATAGGCTTTTTAGAGTCACCTATGTGCAATTTCGGCGTACTGTCGTTTTTTTGCAATTTGACGGGCGCTCACAATTTTAAGGCTTAGCATGTTTGGTAACCCTTTACCCGTCACAACCCAATCTTTTATACTTTACCAAACAATTGTGTGTTTTTTATATATGGTGTTTGTGTGCACAAAAATTCATTTTAGTGTTGTTTTTTTTTTTCTTTCTACAAATATCCATTTTGATCAACATTTGGGCAAATATGTGATATTAAAAAATTGCAACTGCCATTTTCTATTCTACACGGCCTCTGCTTTTAGAAAAAAAAAAAAAAATATGCTCTATATCAGTGGTTCTCAACCTGCGTAACCTCAGGACCCACATTTGTCCTTGGTCATTAAGTCGTGACTCAAGTCGCACTGCAATGGAACGCACAGCATTGCCGCGCGTTCCGGTGCGGGTGATCGAACTGTGTGTGGGGGGGGGGGGCTAGTTGCAATTTGGGTGCAATGCAAAGCACCTCCCACACCAGAATGCATGGTAGGTGCAATTGCATGGTACAGTGCATTAATCACACGGGACTGTGCGATTAATGCCCTGTACTAGTGTGAATGGCCCTCAAAAACAGTGACAGACACACACAGCCACAAACATCCCTACCTTGCGAGAACTGCAGTGGATCCTCAGCCTGGGGTCCAGTGTGGGCTGCTGTGCTGTGATAGAGCTCCAACTATATGTGCATTGTTTGTATAGATCCCATGCGGGCCCGTAGAGGTGCGGGAAGCCAGAATGTAACATCACTCCACTCCAGGCCCTCTACAGGACATGCAAGGGAGCTGTAAGCAATGCATGTATGGATGGAGCTCCCTCAAGGCCATACCTCCAGCCCACTCCACCTCAAGTCAACACTCTGTGCCGGGCAGCATATTTTGAATGGCTGCTCGGTGTGAGAATGGACAGGGCTGTGCTAGGAGGAGGCGAAGGAGCCTCTCACCTACAGAAGTGGAAGACATGCGGCGACCCACTGAACACGGTGTCGCGACCCACTTTTGGGTCAGGACCCACCAGTTGAGAACCAAGGCTCTATATCATTGTTTGGGGTTTCAAAATTCATATTAAGAAAGATTTCAAACAAAAAAACTGCTCTGGTCCTGAAGTGGTTACGTTTGTCGGGACATGGTCTTAAAATGTTTCCGCGCTCACTTTGACCTTCTTTCTTCCTTTTCTTATTTTTTTTCCTTGCATTGAAGATCAAATTTTTAGAAACTAGCGATGCACCGATACCGATTAATAGTATTGGTATCTGTGCTGATACAGAGTATCTGAGCAAGTACTCGTACTGCTTAAATGTTCCGATACCTTGCCCGATACTGTAACTTCCGGTCAGAGGGAGACTTTCTCTGACCAGCAGTGGCACGAGGAAATATGCAGCGGGCTTTCCGGCCAATCGGGAAGCCAGGCGGCGGGTAATAACCAGTCTCCTGGCTTCCTGATTCCGAGGAAGCTGGCATCCCAGCCAATCAGTATCGAGCCTGCTTCCTGAGCAATCAAGAAGCTGGGCGGCTTGTGATGACACTGTCTCCATGCCAACAGAAGTATCAGTACTCCTGTATCGGCGAGCACCGAAATATCAATATTAGAAACGGTTTACAATGTCCCAATAAAAGCTCCTTTGACAACTTATGTAGCAGTTTACATAGTTGCACATTCATATCAGTCCCTGTCCTCAAGAAGCTTACAGTCTAAGGCCTTGTTCACACCAAATGCAGAGCAGATCCAGAGCAGAGCAGGTGCAGACCGGATCAAAACTGCGTCCAATGTATTCCTATGGTATTTTGAGCTCCAGTTCACATCGCAGCGTGCAGATCCAGAGCAGGTGAAAAAATTGCGTCAAGCCCTATTTTACCTGCTCTGGAACGCATCAAAAACGCATAAACGCATGCAAGTGCCTGAAAGCCCATGTTAAACTTTAAAAAAAAGTAACCAAAAACGGTCCGGAACACATCAAAAACGTGGCACAACCCACTGCACTGCGTGTGCAGAAACCTGACCGGATCTGCTCTGCATTTGGTGTAAACAAGGCCTATGGTCCCTATTGTACACAGATACAGGAGCCAGTTTACCTACCAGCATGTCTTTGGAGAAAGACCTGCGACTTTCAATTTTTTGCGGCATCTGACCATAAGTTGTGACCTGCAGTTGCTTTTTTGTGTTTTTGGTTGGTCGTTCAGGGTTGGACAACCTTGGTACTCCAGCTGTTGAGGAACTACAAGTCCCATGAAGCATTGGAGGACTCCTGGCATCCAAAGCCATGACTCCCAGAGGCAGAACATGATGGGATTTGTTGTCTCGAGGTTGCCTACCCCTGGTGTAGATTCTACCATCCCAAGCCCCTCCTCTGGAATTCGCCGTTCCTGTTCCCTTACTGACGCGTTTGAACTGGGAGCTGTAAATGAGGTGCTTGTCCTATTTACATTTTTGCTCGACGAGAGCGCTTTTATCACTTTAATTACTTATTGGAGTCACCGGCTTTTACAAATACTTTAATTATTTGATTTTGACCCTCCGATGTTGCAATAGGACTCTTGTCTGTTCTTGTGGCGCGCTGCAATTCATCATGTGCCGTATAATGACTTTTAATAGTTTCAGGAGGAGTATAATTACTGGGTGTCCCGCTGCGTTCCCTCAACACCTCCATTACTTCCCAAGCCCGCGTGTTTTTTAGCTGGAGGAAATTAAAGGCGTTTTTCTAATCAGCAGCTGCAAAAGTTACCAGTGACTTGAGGATTTTTTTTTTTGTGCCTCTAAGGTAAAATGTTCCCCTTCATGAATGTTCTGGCTTGATGAGCTCAGAAGTCTAAAGGAAACCGCGCTTCTTCACATCAAAGCCAATTAAATGGCACATATTTCTGCATCTTTCAGGCAAGTTTGATGTTCAGCTTTCCTAAACTGTAGACGGGGGTTAAACGTTGATGAATAAGTAGTTTTGCATAAAACTGCGGTGCTGCAAATACCCAGATATGGACAATGCTGACCAGCTGTATATAAATATGGGGGTTTATGATGGCATCCTGGTCAGTGAGGGCTTTCTGATGCTTAACCCTCATGAGTGAAGCTGAAGACCCGCTGCTCTGCTTGAGCTGCCTGCAATGTGGAGGAAAAATGCAAATGGGCAGGGGTCAGTTAGGGTGGTAAAATAGAAACCTGCAGATGTAGGCCCCTTTCAGACTGGTGGCTCCATCAGGTCTACCTGTAAAGTTTTTCAGGAGGACTCATCGGATGCCCAGTGTAAGTCTATGGGCCGCTGGATCTAAAGGAACATGTGTACATTTACATCTGGTTGCACCCGGCTCCAACCAGGTCCGGAAAAACAAATGGAACGGTGTTCCATTTTTACCGGATTGGATTGTGTCAGATCAGGGGTAATCTGGGGGACATAGTCCCTAGACCCAGTCCGTGAACCCATCGCACCCCTGACCGCTTATTCCAAATTAATTAAGGTGGGTGCAGCGGTGATCAACGGATGGCAGCCGTTCTCATGCACAAAGCGAAGTATAGACACCGACACTCCGGTTGCAATACAGATGCGTCTGTCTATTGACGAAAATAATAGCTTGCAGTGCCAGGTTGCTGTAAGCAAAGCTAGTAGAGTCCTGTATGTTTTGCCGGGACAGGTCTATAATTTTGCCACTTTACACATCACTGGTTCGGCCTCACCTGGAGTACGCAGTCCAGTTTTGAGCACCAGTGAACAAAAAGGATGTCCTTGAGCTGGAAAGAGTCCAGCGGAGGGAAACCAAACTCATTAAGGGAATGGAGGACCAGAACTATGAGACAAGGCTACTAAATGTAAATATGTTCACGCTGGAAGTAAGGAGATTAAGGGGGGACATGATTTTCATGTACAAGATGTTCAATGGTGAAAGCAACAAACTCTTTACGATTAACTCCACAACAAAGACTAGAGGCCACCACCTAAAATTGGTGGAAAAAAAATTCCAACACCAGGGGCGAAGGAGGTTCTTCACAGAGCGGTTAGGGTTTGGAACTCTCTGCCACATGCAGTGATTTCAGCAAATAGTGTGGAATCATTCAAGAAGCTCTTGGAGGATTTCGTGAGTGACCGTAATGTACAGGGGTATAGGTACTCTTAAGAATGAGATGACACAGGGACCTACACACACACGTTGGACTTGATGGACTTATGTCTTTATTCAACCTCAAATACTATGCAACAGCATAATCACACTCAGTGCAACGTTTCGGGGTCTCGCAGGATCTCCTTCCTCGGGCAAAAAAATTGGGACGCTATGTAAAATCTACATAAAAACACAACGCAATGATCTGCAAATCTCATAAACCCGGATTTTATTCACAATAGAAAATAAAAAACAAATCGGATGTTTAAACTGATAAAATGTTACCATTTTAAGGACAAAATCAGGTAATATTGATGGCGGCAACACGTCTCAAAAAAGTTGGGACAGAGCTATGTTTACCGCTGTGCACCCTCCCCTCTTCTTTTAACACTATGTAAACTGAGACCAGATGCTGGAGTTTTGGGAGAGGAAGGTTTTCCTATTCTTGCCTGATCTAGGATGCTGACTGGTCAGCAGTCCCGGGTCCTCTGTCGTATTTTTTTTTCATTCAAGATGCACCAAATATTTTCAATTGGTGAAAGGTCTGGACTGCAGGCAGGCCAATTAAGCACCCGGACTCTTCTACTACGAAGCCATGCATTTAGTGCGGTTTAGCATTGTCCTACTGAAATATACAAGTCGGTTTTACACAGGTAAACAAACTACTTAGAGGTATATATCGCCGGCTGCCAAAGGGTCGAAATAATACCTGATAGTTCTGCCATGAAGGTCTATATTTAGGCACTTCCCACTATAGGGTTACGACTCTGTGTTCCTTCGGGAATAGTTCATTTAAGCTTGTACCACATCACTGGTACCCCGCGCAATGTCCACCCCAACTGATGCATTTCACCCAATCACAGGCTTAGATGTCTACGACTAAGCCCATGATTGGGTGATGTGGTAGAAGCTTCAGTAAGCTATTCCAGCGGACCCCTGGGTTTGTGGCCAGCTTTTCTTCTGTTTTGTATAGGCTCATATTGGAGCTCCCAGCGGCAAACGCCCGGCTCATTCTTTCCCCTACACAGAGCTGTAGTATACCCAATGGTCAGTTAGTTGGGATTTAATTCTACTCTAAAGAGGACGCCCCATGGGACACAGAAGGTCTACATTCTTTTTACAGCTCCCGCTGCAAAACAAACAAGATATCCATCGAGCCAATGAAAAACCCAGTAACTTACCATGGCCCGGCCTCCAATGCTTCTAGAAGCCACAGGTGATGTCACTGCCTTCCGGTGGATCTGGGATCTCAAAATCCTGCGAAAATGCACTGCATTGTAAGAGTATATTCTTGTGGGATTGTGAGCCAACAGTGTATTGTAACTTCTGTTTTTCCTTAAGCAATCCAAGGCATTCATGGATATAAAAATGGGATAAAACCTGAAAGTGGACAGTTCCATTTTAAAAAGAGGGTACACAATATATCAAAAGCTTGTGGACACTTGCCCTTCATACCTATATGGGCTTGTTGGACATTCTGTTCCAAAACTATGGCCATTAATAACACCTGAACTCAATCATTAGGTCTTGTTCACACCAAATGCAGATCCGGTCAGGTTTCTGCACACGCACGCTAGTCTTTTAGATGCGTTTTTGACGCTTTTTTTTTTTTAGTTTAACATGGGCTTTCAGTGTGTTCCAGGCATTTGCATGCGTTTTTTGATGCGTTTGCAGATCCAGACCAGGTAAAATAGGGCCTGCTGCAGTTTTTTTACCTGCTCTGGATCTGCACACAGCGATGTGAACTGGAGCTAAAAATACCATAGGAATACATTGGACGCAGTTTTGATCCGGTCTGCACCTGCTCCGCGCTTGGTGTGAACTAGCCCTTAGGAAGGGTGTCCATACTTTTGGGCATATAGTAGTTCTAATAAGTGTCTATAAATTTGTAGCCCTGTAGTGTCTATGGAGTCAGGTATTCGATGTAGGTATAGGTTAAACCTGCCTTTCCGTTCTGGCTCCTCACAACAGCCTAGCATCCTCCTTGTATCCCTGAGCGTGGAATTCATAGTGATTTCATCATCTTTGCAGGTGCGCCAATATAAAGTTTACATGCAAAACTATTCTGCGACTCATTTCCTCTCTCTCCCCCCTTCCTTTTGTTTGGCGCCTCTTCTTTAAGAAGCTCGCTGGTAATAACCTTAATAATTTTATTCGGATACGGGGAGCAGGAGCGGCGCATGGCTCCCGAAGGGGCGCCTAAGAACTTATTAAAACATTGCAAGTGTTTTTCCTTCTCGCTGTCTGTTCCAGCGGCAGCCTCCGAGCCTAAGGCTGAGCACGGCAACCCCCCAGGGCACATTAGCTTTAACTTGTTTACTGCACTGATATCTATATGTTAAACGACAGGAGAGTTCAGCTTATTGAATAATTTAAAATTCTGCTCTAATTGGTGTCGTATGACCTGGAAAAGGCCACGGATGACGCCCCGGGCACGCTGCAAAATGCTCATGAATAATTCACAGCCGAGATCATTCGTTGTATTTTTTTTTTTCCCCGGCGTGTCTTGTTGAAGGCAGAAGTTTGCACTCAATAAAGGATAATTCAACACCTGTAAGTCTTTAGTTGTGAAACTCCAAGGTAATCTACCTTGATGATCTTCCCGAGGAAGGCGCCAACTTGTTCTTCATAATGACACCGAGGAGATTGTCGGCCATTTATACAGAGCAGGCCGTTGGCATGCTTTGCTTTGCAGCTGTTAGGAGCAAAACTTGCATTCCCAGGCTCTGGCCTCCATAGGTTGATCTAAACGTGTCCCACAATATGGCTGCAGCAATGTCAAGGGTTAAAGATGAGCCTGGGCTTGGTGCGAGCCCAGTTCACTTGAGTTCACCCAGGCCCAGTTTAGGGCCGGTGCGCACCTGGGCGATACGTGACAACGCGACAATCGTGCACGATACAGCGCGGTCACAGTCGCCACAATAGGTTGGACTTGATGGACCTATGTCTTTATTCAACCTCAAATACTATGTAACACCTCAGTCGCTAAAAGAGCCGCGCGTCTTGTATCGCCAAAAAAAAAGGTACCTTTTTTTCCTGCGAATGTACCCCATTAAGACCCCGTTCACACCAGGGCGGTTTGGTCGCGCGGATTTGATGGCACTGAACCGCGAATATGAACAACCCCATACATTCCTGTGGGGACGGATCGCACGGCTGCAGGCGATCTGAACCGCCTACTGCCCAAAATGCTCCCTGAGCTATTTTTTCGTTCCATGTAGATTTCAACGGAAGCGCACTGATCAACGCTTTTTGGGGCGTTTTAATTGCGTTGCAGCGCTGAAACGCGATTAAAAACGCCCTTTTAAAATTTGTGCGGAAACTGCGCTGAAATGCATCCGCCCTGGTGTGAATGGGGCCTAAAATCAATGGGACTGCGTGGCAATTACGCACAACCCCCGGGACGCACGTCCCGGATTGCTCAGGTCTTCACCGGTCCTAAAACTGTGACTGCCACTCCACCCTGCCGGCCCAGTCAGTTGCGGCAGATGCAGCGGGGGTATTCCCTACCCCTTTGTGACCTATAGGTGCGAGGTGGGGAATGCGTTTCTCTGCAACGGATTGGGCCGGGTGAAGGGGGTGGCATTCAGTTTTGAGCAGGCTTGGGTGAACCGGGATGGAAGAGATTGTGTGATCTTGGCTGCTCTGTAGTAGTCGCCTGGAAAGTTTTGCGGCCTTGTCTAGCTGTTGGCGCTGTAGTTTTCTTTTCTGTGACTTAACGGATCTGTGCTTGCTTTCGCTGTGCTCGGCTGTACCATTCAATCTCTCATGTGTGCACACGTTGGCAGTCGGCTGTAGCGTCTGAAGCCAAGGACTGTGGTTGTGTTTTGCAAGTGGTCGGTGCCCAGTCACCGTGTCACGAAAATCGCAGGTTATGCATCTCTGCCCTACAGCAGAAGTTTTGAAAATGATTTGATGCCGAAATCCAGCCTGGGATAAATACCTAATAATAATCCACTTTTGTGTTCATTTAACCCCTTCATGACTGAGGCCTTTTTTCAATTTTTTTGCACCCATGTTATATTCCACATTTTAGGCCTGAAAATTACTTAAAACCCCCAAACATTATATATTTTCTGAATGCCAAGACCCTATACAATATAATGGTGGTAGTTGCAAATTCTTATGTTTGCGCAATATTAGCGCAACTCCTTTTATTAAACCCCAACATTTAGTGACAAATTTAAATGCCCCAGAACACAATAAAATACCCATTTTTTTAATGAATATAAAAGATGAGGTTACAACGAGTAAAACGATACCCAACATGCCCAGTTTACAAATTGCGTGCGTCCGTGAAACAGCAAATAACTGCAGTACCCCAAAAAGTCCATAGACGCTTTAAAAGCCCCCACAGGTCATCAATTTAGAGATACCCCAAAATACTGGCCCTAGAATTATTGCTCTCACTCCGGCGTGCGCGGCGATACCCAACATGTGTAGCGCGTTCGTCGTTTTCATACGTAGGCGCACCCGACGCGTGTTTACGTGGCGACGCGCATGCTCGCGGGGGACTTTAAAAAATTTTTTTACATTATTTTTAGATTTATTTTATTCAATTTTAATTTAAAAAACTGTTTTTTTTTTAAACTTTACTTTGACTGCTATCACATGGGGGGGGAGCGACGTACACTGTACGTCGTCAGTCACGAAGGGGTTAAAATTGATCTCCAGGTAAAGAAAAGGACTTACCTTTCAGTGGAGCTACCCCTGCACCTCAAGGGGCAAGTGCTCAGTCACACTAGATGCAGTGCGTTCCTGCCCGATTTTGGCCAGAACGCACTGCCTCGCATTGCGGCCGGCTCACTTTTTAGTGGGGCAGGAGGGGGTTGGGCGGGCCATTCAAGTGACTGGCGCCGTAGCCGCGCCCTCCGGCCGCAATGCGATCCGCCGCATGGGATCGCAAGGCACATTGTGCCTGCGTTCCAGCCCTGTCCGGTGCGATTAAAATAGTGCTTGCAGCATTTTGATCGCATCGCACAGGATCGGAAGTAAAAAATACAAATATTTAATAAACATTGAATTAAATCAAAATGAATATACAAAAATGTAAAAAGTTTATAAAAAATAATAAAATATTTTTTTGAAAAAATTTAAATAAAAAACATTTTCGGTCTGACAATTTTTTTTAATTTCGGTTTTGGAATTTCCATTTTGGTGCACCTCCTAGAAAACAAAACAATTTAATGCAGCTCTGTCATCATTAACACGGAATGAAATTTGATTTTTTATAAATGCCAGCAGTGTATTACCTGATTGTAATTTGGTATCAGCCTCTTATAGTCCTTGTACAGCAGAGCTTAGACTAGGGAAGGGAGGAGCAGCATGAGGAGCATGTCAGTTGTGCTCCTGTAGTAACAAGGAACATGCTGATAGGAGGGAGCAGAGTGGCAGGAGGGAGCAGAGTGGCAGAGATTAGATCATCAGTCTGCTGCTTCTTCTTTCACTGCCCAGACCTGTAAGCGTTACTTAACTGTAGTGAGAAAAGAAATCGGGTCGCCTGCCCTGCCAGAGATGTCTGTGCTGTGTGACAGAGATGTGTAAATCTCATGACTGGATAGACAGAAATACAAGTCCTTTGCAATGTGGGACAGTTGGCCTGGAGTTCAGCTTTAAAGGAGAACTATGAGGCCCCGTTCACACTGAGCGATTTATTGCGCGGTAATTCCCCACGATATCGCGGCTATTTACCGCGCGATATCGCTCTCCAATGCTTGGCAATGGGGCAAAGGGTCCTGCTGTCGCGGGTCGTGCGTCGCTACAGCAGGACCCTTTTTGGAGTGGATTTTGCCACTATTCTAGCTTGCTCAATGCAAGCATTTGCGCGATATCGCGCAAAATGCAAATCGCGCGATTTGCGAATTGGGCCTTAGGGGCGTGCTTTTCACTCACCTCATATTTCTACCCGACCTGTGACAATGAGACTGTCACAGGTCGGCTCATTAGATCGGGAGGTGAGCGAACACATACCGGCGTTTGCTCACCTCTCGATCCTGTCACGGCTCTCTGGCGTGACAGGGGAGTGACTAGATTCCCCCCTCCCCTCTCCAATCCTCCAGCGCTGACTGGCGAAACGGACGGGGGAGGGGGCGGGTACAGCTGGCTCTGCATTAACAATAACCAAATAACAAATCGTGCAAGTATATATTGTTTGGGGAAGTGCTGTTAGAGTTTGTTTTTTGCTTTTTTTTTTTTATTTTTAACCATTTATCTTTTTTTCTTTGTTCCTAAAAGGTGCCAAAAATTAACCGACAGCCAAAGGAAAAAGAACTGAATGGGTCTTACCTCGCTCCACGCAATAAACAGAGCAGCGAATTGGAAAGCTTGTGCTCCGTAGCGGCACACCCATGCTGTAGAACGGACCCCGCCTCTGGATGTGGTTTCCATTGCCACCCAGACGGGTACCCTTTGGACAGTTGCGCACGGAGGAAATGCTGCAGTTCCGATATCGCCGACTTACACTATCCGGACGTGACACACGGCCACCACTGCAGCAGTGCATTAGATCAGCCTCTGTCCCATTGCTGCTGGCACCGACCGGCACAGAGCGCCCGCGCGAGAGGTCCGACAGAATTGTCGCTTACAAGGCGTCCGGAAGATTCCTCCTTTTCCAGTCTCTCCGCCACGTCTGGCTTAAGCAATGGGGTTGTCGTACGTCCAAAGGAGTCGGCGGTGTCAGAGCAGAGGAAACACGAATTAATGTTGCAGAAGATGGAGCTTGAGGTGGAGAAAGAGCGGCTGCAGCAGCTACTGGAGCAACACGAAGCCAAACTGCTTGAGAAGCAGCAGGAACTACTGCAGACCAAGATGGAGCCTGAAAGGTGACATTTTACTGATCTCCTTGTCGTGTTCTGTCGGTTTACATGTGTACATATAGATTGCTGGTTGAGGAGTAGTGTGGTGAGTTTGGTCAACTGGTATGCAGTCCTAGAAAGTCATATTTGCTTGCCGTGATGGTTTCCAACAAAACTATAGCCCCCCATAATTCTGGGGAGCCTTGCGCTTAACCTCCTGCTGCCACGGGAGCGGGCAGGGAGCACACTGACTCCTGCCGCTCAACCACATGCAGTGTGCCTTGCCAGACAAGCGCTCCTCCCCAATCTCTGCCTGTGATCTCCTGTGTGCTGCTGCTTTCCCCCCACCGCTTCTGTGTCCCCCAATATTTCCTTGTGCTCTCCCCCGGCTTTGTCCCAGCCACTATGCCTCTGTGTCCACCATTACCCACCCTCCACACTTTTCTCCTAGACTGTTCCCACCTCTCTCGACAATTCCCCCCCTTTCCCACCACCAGTAAGCAAGCGCACACTGGGATTATCAGATGTGCCGGATGGTGAGCAGGGGGTGGGAGGGTTCATAGACATGTCCGACATGCATACCAACCCTTTGAATTAACTCAGCAATGTCTGTGAAGGTTCTCTTTCATCCACGTCATGGGATATCTGTAAAATATAAATCAAGGCAACTGTATTTTTTCTTGAAGAAGTTTCACTGCTCATCCGTCCAGCTTTCTCAATTAGGAATGACCAGCGAATTGCTTGTATGGGGTAACGATCGGTCCCCCCCGCCGTTGTCCCGCTGATCCCGGGCTCCGCTGTGCGAGCCCGGGATCAACATGTCGGCTGTGTCACAGGGGATCAGAGGGAGATCGTTACACGAGCTCCCTCCGATCCCCTCTCCTCTGCAAGAATGCGGAAGCGTTGTATAATACATCACTTCCGCATTCTTGTGTCACTCTCCAGCTTCAGAAGCTGATGGAGCAGATCTGTGCTTTATCAGCTTCTTTTGGGCGGTCCTAGGTGACATTAGGGGTCTTGGAGACCCCCTAAGAGGACCTGTCACATATTTTGCTATCACATAAGGGGGTTTTATTATAGCAATAAAGTTTAGTGGAAAAAAAATTAAAGTTCCCCTCCCCAAAATTTAAAGTTACACATAAAAAAGAATAAAAAAAACAAAACATTTTTTAAAGTCCCCACCCATACATACACGCATGCAAACATGCGTCGGGGGCGCATACGTGCAAAAACGACGATTGTGCCCATTACGCCGCACATGTTACATATCGCCGCGAACGTCGCAGTGAGAGCAATAATTTTAGGGCCATCAATCACTGATAACACTAAACTGATGAGCGGTAACAGCTTTTAAAGCGTCGCCTACGGCCAATTTTAGGTATGGTAGTTTTCTGCGATTTTCGCGGGCGCGCGCAATTTTAAAGCTTGACATGTTTGGTGTCTATTTACCCGATGTGACCGTGTCTTTTATATTTTACCAAAAAAACTGGGTAATAATGTTTCCTAACATAATGTAAAAAAAAAAATTTTTTTCCCCCAAAATTTTCAGTATAGTAAAAAATAAAAACTCACAGTGGTGATTAAATACCACCAAAAGAAAGCTCTATCTGTCCCCAAAAAATGGTATAAAATTCATATCAGTGCAGCGTTGCGTGACGGAATAAACGTCATTCAAAGTACCGCATCGCTGAATACTGAAAAATGGCCGGGACAGGAAGGGGGTGTAACACCGCGGTCAGCAAGCGGTTAAGAAAAACGACAAGACCAGTTGCCTTGTTTTATTTTATTTTTTACAGATGAACTCAGGAATGGTCAGTAGCGAGCACTCCAGTGTTCATTTATAATGGAAGAAATAATAAACAACGATTCGCATGTTTCCTACGTCTTCTGTGCTGAGCATTCGTGAGTTTATTACGGAGTACTACAGCAGCATATGGGATTCTCTATCTCAAAACTGAAAAAGAAGGCTTTTGTTTAGGCTGGGTTCTCACCTGAGCGGGTTTTTATGCTCGTTTTTCATCTCGTTTTTTTCGTTCAGTGAAACGCGCGTTTCACTGGCGGCATGATTTTTTTTTTGGTTTTTTTCTTTATTTTCTCTATTTAAAAAAAATAAAATATATATATTTTTTTAGTCTCACTTTTAAACTTCCCGCCGGCTCCGCCCCCCTGCGACGCGGCCGCTTGCAAGGGACGGAAGTCGGCAGCCACCGAAAACACAGCGGGGATCGCGGACAAGGTAAGACCTGTACGCTGTATTCCGGAGTGTGGCTCGGGGTTACCGCTTTGTTAACCCCCGATCCACACTCGGGAATACCAATGGCAACGCGCGGCAAAACGCCCCAAAGAAGCTCCTGTACTTCTTTGGGCGTAGGCCGTTTTTGTAGCACGTTCAGACGGCCTGTAATATGCTCAGGTGTGAACCATACCCATAGGAAACAATGGGATTTCTGTGTTTGAGTGCGTACGAACGCGTTACAAAACGCCCAGGCGTGAACCGGGCCTTAGACCCCTGATATATGACCGAAGCCTCTTGACGGTACTGTTTAAGAAAACAAATTGGCCCCTGTTCCCATCTGCGCATCGTGGTCACGCGTGCAAAATTTTACATATTCTCGCAGAACAAGAAAATGCGCATCCTCCTTGCAGCCTCACATTCATTTTTAAAAACCCCCCCGCCCCCCTCCCCCGAAAACACTTCGCTAGAGCTCGCTGAA
>NW_017307510.1:490454-502221 GCF_000935625.1 Nanorana parkeri
CCTGAAAGCTCTGAGTAAAAATTATTAAAAAGGTGGAAATTGCAAAAATGGGCCGGTCAACGAAGATTACAAGTGGAGCACGGGGCCTGGCAACGAAAGGGTTAAACCTTCCTGAATCCGGCTGTCTTCCCTGTAGAGCGTTGTGTGGGAATGGTTCGGATTAAGGGATTCGTGTGTTTCATGGCATAGCGGTTTATGAATCGCTAAGCGCAGCTGCCCCTTTAAGCCATAATGAAGCGCAGGCTGCGACTGCTATGGCGGGCACGCGGCTCTGTAGACCGGCGGGTGATGGATCAGCGTGGAATCTGCCCGGTGACAGCAGCTCGCATTTATATGGAATTATCACCAAAGGGCAGGGTGAGAAGTTGGCGGATAATGCGCCTCCGCTCAGGAGGCGGCTTCATGCGCCGTAATAGAGAGGAGTAATGTGGCTGCACTGCGCTCTCGCTGCCGGATCATATTCATAAGTGGTCTGGCTCGTGTACTAGCACATCATCCGTGTGTATAGCTTCTCTTATGGACAAGGTAGCTGGCGTGCATTCAGGGCTGTCAGGAGCAAACCCTCACCCACTCGCCACCCGAGACCGCTCCATTCCTCTGTAAAGCCGGCCATACACCTAGAGATTATCTGCAGATCTTCTATAGTCAGATGGAAAAAGTGCAACGGATCCCTCCAGCAACACTAAACTGTGTGAATGGAGGAATCTCCCACTGGGCCAAGCTTCAGTATCTTGCTAGTCGGTCCCGCTGGCTCTCATAATACCTTCCCAATGTGCGCCCTGCCATAAAGGCTGGTTATAGATTCATGCAGGTACCATGTTTTTCTAGTTTGACTATTTTGGATGTGGGGACGCACTGGGGGTCCCAGCGTGCATTTTTGGTTGCTGGGCCTCCAGTGCGTCCCTGCACCTTATAAGGAGGAGTATGCTACCTCCAGGTACACCTGCATGCAATTTATCGACTGCATTGATAAGCTCCCACTCGGAGACTCGTATACATAGTTAGGACCACACTTTGCAGAGGTGCCTTGGCGCGGCAGTGCGGCTTCTACATATTTTTGGCCAAAAGTTTGTGCAACTAAAACCTCTGATTTTAACGCATACTGTTGACAGGGCTACTTGTTTGGTTGCAGGCTGGATGGCAGGTTGAGGCTGGGGAATTTTTAGTGTTTTGTAATACCTGAACAATGCCGGCATCCAATCAGATTGTTCAGCCAGCAGAGCCGACTAGCAAGATACTGAAGCTTGGCCCAGCGGGAGATTCCTCCATCCACACAGTGTAGCGTAGACGGAGGAGTCTGTGACACTTTTTCCATCTGAACATAGAAAATCTGCAGATAATCTATAGGTGTATGGCCAGCTCTAGAGCCTGGGAGTCGAGACCCGGAGTTAGTAAGCGCCGTATTGGAGCTTTCAAAGGGTCAAAGCCTAAGGGCCCATTCACACCAGATGCAGTGCGTTCTGGTCCGATTCTGGCCGCAACGCACTGCCTCGCATTGCGGCCGCCTCACTTTTTTGTGGGGCAGGAGGGGGCGTGGCAATCCATTGAAGTGAATGGCACCGTAGCCACGCTCTCCGGCCGCAATGCGATCGGCCGCACGGGATTGCAAGGTACAATTATGCCTGTGGTCCGGTGCGGTCAAAATAGTGCTTGCAGCTTTTTGATCGGACCGGACTGCAGGCATATTGTGCCTTGCGATCCCGTGCAGCCGATAGCATTGCGGGCCGGAGGGCGTGGCTACGGTGCCATTCACTTCCCCTCCTGCCCCACAAAAAAGTGGGCCGGCTGCAATGCGAGGCAGTGTGTTCTGGCCAGAATCGGACCAGAACGCACTGCATCTGGTGTGAACGGGCCCTAAATCTGGACAACATTTTAATAAAATGGCCGCCAAAAAGCAGCTTAAATTTAAAAAGGAACTGCCTGCAATACTTGCCTTCAATCCAGAGCTGTCTCTTTCAGTACTTCCTTTTCTCTGCATGATGCCCTCAGTTTTTTAAGCTGAATGATATCCAGTGTTCTTTCAATTGGGAACACTTTGCATGCAGGGCAGTCTGGGATCACACCCTGAAAGGACACAACACCCTTGATTCAGTGCATTGGTGCGGATGGTACTGACCTTGTTACGTGAGCATCATCAGGGTAGGGCTGCAGCTAACGATTATTTTCATAATCGATTAGTTGCCTGATTTATTTTTTTTGATTAATCGATTGGTTGCTTTAAAAATAAAAATCTCTCCCCCTCCAACTAATCGATAATGAACATAGTTGCCAACTATTCTCATAATCGATTATCAATTAGTTGATGCAGCCCTACATCAGAGGATCGCCCACTTCCGGGTGTTGTTTGAAGTTGACCCCCACGCATCACATACTAGCCAGAGAGAGTAGGATAAGCCTGCAGTTTGGCTTTAATGACTCCTCCTCCTCCTTTACATGACAGTGTGCAGGTCTGGCGATTGGATGCTCCAGGCCAGGCAATGCATCCTGGGAAGAAAGGGAAGCGTTCACTTGCTCCACCATAACTGAAAGCACCAAGCACTTGGCAAAATAGCAGGGGGATCATAGAAGTAGTGTGTGGGCTTTCTTTTAAGAGAACCTGTCACTTTCCAAGAATCAAGTGAGTCTCTTTAAAGCCAAAACTTAGAATTTTAGCTTTGAATTGGAAGCGGAGAAGAATGAGAACCACAGTCCGATTCGGTCTGACATCCATCACCTGCACAGGAAGTGAGTGAAAATCTCTGAGTGGCACAGATCGTAATAAAATCCTTAATTAGGTTCTAAACTTTCCCCAATCTACTACCATGGATTTAACTGGTTGCTTGAACTTCCAATTTGAAGTATAACTGCACGTGGGCTATGAATTATGCATCCCTACCTCCTATATCTCTGCAACCTTTGATAAATGCCAGTATGATGGCTTACCTTTACTGAAGGTCAGCGCTATTTTTAAAGCAATGTGCACTGAAGTCTTCCAGAGCGGTTTGTATCCTGCTCCACCGAGAACTTGCTGCTCCCGGCCTCCACCAGGGGGTGCTGCTGGGAGACCAGGGACTTGCTCTCAATCCAGGGGGCAGAACTCTTGACCAGGTTTTAAACTCTGAACCCAGGGACCACAGTCTGGCCTGCTGATATTATAAACCTATCCTCAGTAAGTGCCCATTCACACTACAGAACAAAACACACGGCAGGATTTTATTGGAATGTGTGTGTATTTTAGCGGCACGTGTTGGCATAACCACAGAGACGAAAAGGTGAAGGCCATCCCGTAGGCATCAGCTATTATAGGTTTTGGCCAGATAACTCGAATGTGCACCCCTTCGAAACTGGTCACCCTTTGTTAGGAAGGGTTTATCTTTTAGGACAAGGCCCCGTCCATCCCCTATAGCCCATTGAGTGCCAAATGAGGTGTTCTCGTTGAAAAGGGTTGTGGGGAAGCAAGATCATAGGGGTGCACCAAGGTCTTATCTGACTAGCAAAGGCGATTGGCACCTTATGAAGTTTATAGCAGACAGGTTGGATTCCATTTAAGACTTTGAGGTTTTGTACATCTGGTATACCTGTGTGTGTTTTTATAGTTGTACTGAAGTTTTCAGTTTTAATTTATCTGAATACATTCCAGGTCCATCAAACCAAATGGGGGTCTTACAATTTTGTATTTCGAAAGCAGAAATGTCTGTCCCCTGTCGGCATGCTACAGGACCCTTGCGCTCTGTGTGGAAGCAGTGGTCTCTCTCTACTGAGGCCCAGCATGATCCTTGCTAAGCCAGTTCAATGGGCCAGGAACATGAGCTTTGCTGAGCTGCTGCTCTGACTTTGCAAGGTGCCATGTTGCACTCCAAGAGACCATTGCTTCCACACAGCGCAGGGGACCTTCTCTGCAGGATGCTGGCACAGGACAAGACTTCCTCCAGGCTGTGGCTGTTTTCTACACTCTGTAAGACTTTGTACAACATTGTTTTGGTATAATTTGGAATGTATTTAGCTGATTTAAAGTGGAAGTTCAGTTTGGCTTTAACTCTTCTTGCTGTGCTTTCTTTTCTAGGAATCCTTTGGTCATACAGACTAAAGATGCGGCTATTACAACGTCACCTTCTCTGGGTGCTGTCCCGAAAAGCAACGGTTACTTGTGCAGGTAAATGGAGGATCTGTCCTTTTGTGTGCTGTCATATTCTGTACTTTATGGTAAAGCTTCAGGGGTGTAAGGTGTAAGACTGCTGGTATGATGACATCATAGGAACTTGGGATATACCGATACTAGTATCTGTGCCGATACCGAGTATTTGGGTGAGTACTCGCCCAAATGCTCTGATATCTTCCCTGAAACCAGAACTTCTGGTTAGAGGAATTCCTCTGACCGGCAGTTCTGTAGGGGAACATGGAGTCGGCTTCTCAGGCAATCAGGAAGCCGGGTGGCAAGTAATGACCCGCCTCCCGGCTTCTTGATTAGCCGGGAAGCTGGCTCCATGCTGATTGGCTGGGAAGCCAGCTTCCCAGCCAAAAAGCATTGAGCCAACTGTTTGGCCGGTCAGCATGGAGCCGGCTTCACGGCCGATCAGAAAGCTGGGGGGCTGGTTATTACTGATCCATGCTGAGTGGCTGGCAAGCCAGTTTCCTGGCCAATCACAATCGAGCAGCCCAAACAACATGGAGCCGGCTTCCCGGCATGTCATTACCCGCCGCCCGGCTTCCTGACTGCCCAGGAACTGGGGCTTCATGCCAACGGCAGCACTGGTATCGGTACTCGGTATCGGCGAGTACCGAAAGCAAAATATCGGTACTCGTTACCGAAAAAACGGTACCGGTGCATCCCTAATGGAAAGCCGTTTAGTACCTGAATATACCTTTAGTGACAGTGGTACCCTGGAGAGCTCAGGTATGCCTGTTCTAAGTTTGTCGTTTTGGATATCAAAGCTAAAGCTTCTTATAGGTCTGAGAGGGGGCACACATCGTAGTCATGGGCCAGATCGTATTTGTATAATGGAGTGCTCGCTTTTCTATCATGCTGAAAATAAGCGTCGTACAATAAAAGTGACTCTGATCTCACCTTTCAGCCCCACATCCAGTCACTATCCAAATTCTGCCGCCTTCACCTCCATAATATCTACAAAATACCCCCCTTCCTCACCAATGAAACCACAAAGCTTCTCATCCACTCCCTTGTTATTGCTCGTCTGGACTATTGTAACTCCCTCCTCATTGGCTGACCTCTACACAGGCCCCCCCCCCTTCAGTCTATTATGAATGCTGTTGCCAGACTCATCCACCTAACCAACCACTTAGTGTCTGCAAACAGGGAGCAGCACATTAGTGACCTCACTAAATCTCACTGCAGATCTCCTGAGACTAGCAGTCAGAGGCAGCAGTGCCTTAGATCTCACACTGCAGATATACAGCTATGAGGCTCAGTGGGGTTGAGGTCAGGCCTTCGTGTAGGCCACTTAAGTTCCTCCACACCAAACGCCTCAAACCATCTCTTCATGGAGCTGACTTTGTGCACAGGGTCACGGTCATGCCGGAGCAGAGGAGAACCTTCATCAAACGGTTACCAAAAGGTTGGAAGTGTACCGTTGTCTTAACTACTTCAGGACCGCCCACCATTAAAAAAAAACAACTTCATGTCCTGATTGTAGTTATACCAAGAACATGGCGGTGGCTGCTGTGCTTTGGTATGACTTTAAACGTCAGGCGATTGCTGTTCAGATACAAGCGATCCGGCGGCTCGCTTGTACAATGCTGGGAATGTGCTCCGCCACCAGCTACCCCGGGCTCCGCTGTCCCCCATGCGGGCCCGGGACCGGCACAGCAGATCTCCCCTGACCGATCGGAGGGAGATCAGCAAGCTTCCAGCCGCTGATCTCTCCTCCGATCACTGAATCCGGAAGTGATGTGTATTATATCACTTCCAATGTCACTGTGCACATTTTCTGGCTCCTGTAGCCAGAAGACGGTGGTGAAACATATCTCTGTTTCAGCATCTTCTTTGGGGTCCCTAGGTGACAGGGGTCTGAAAGACCCCTGATGTCTCCATAAAGAGGACCTGTCACTTCCTATTCGGTATTACATAGGGGGCTTGTTAGCCTCCTATGTGATAGCAATAAAGAGAAGTGTAAAAAAAAAAAAGAATAAATTAAAGTCGCATATATATATAAAAAATGCAAACAATTTTGTTTTAAAGTCCCCCCTGCCCCCCCTGTGCACGCAAATACAAGCACAATCACTAATCGGGTGTGCCAACGTGCAAAATCGCGCCACATGTTACATATTGTCGCGAATGTCTGAGTGAGTGCAATAATTCTAAAATGTGGATTATAACAAGGGTGCAAAAAAGTCCTTGGTCCTAAGGGGTTAAGAGTTGTATTGTTCAGTGGTGGGTTGCACTTGGCTCCAACGTGAGGTGGGGAGGCCTGGTTAGGACACAAGGTGAGGCTTACGTGCACAGCAAACCTGGGCTTACGGGGTTCACACAACACATTTGAAATGATGAATAAGATATAAAAATTACATCCAGACACATTTCAGGAGCGGCTGCTCCATTTTTATTTCTTGCTGTTCTTCTACTCTTCATACATGTGTCAGGTTCACTTTAAGGGCATCTTGCCGTATATGCTCTGCCGGTCCCCCATCTCGGGCGTCTGAGAGATTCGAGGGCTCTTACTGCAGAATGAAAAGCGGAATTACATCTGCTCGTCCCGCGTCTTTCAAGCCGCTATTAAAAATTACCATTTTGGTGCTGTTGGTGAGCGCTGAATCGAGTCTCCCGGGGCCTTCTAAAATAAGCTTCTCCTCCCTAGCTGGAATAGCAGAACATGCTCGGCGGGACGGAGGCAGCTGCTGCTGGAGAGTCATGACATGGCAGCAGTCAAGCAGAAACGCACTAGCTGCCTGTGAATTAGCTGCAGATAATTCCACATTTCACATGCTGTCAGGTTAGGACCGAGTGTTTACCGTACACTCCTATTATCCGGCAAAAAGCTGTACGGAGCTCCATGCTGCCAGCTCCCCGCTGTAACCCTTTACTGGCTCTGCAGTGACGCTTCCGGATTCTGATTTTTGTCCTCGTTCACGCCAGTAACCTCATTATCCGTTTATGTTGTGTTTAGTGAGATTCCTGTACCCGGGGTCAGAGACCGTGTCATAGACGGCACCTGAGAAGAGTAGGAAGGCAGGTGCATTTTTTTTTAGTTCTAAGGTTTAAAAGTTAACCTGTGGTCCATCTATACACACTCGAGTATTTACATATGCTTAAATAGCTGTAAATAGGAATAAAAGCAAGTCTCCACTGACCTCTGTGTCTGCAGGCACTGTAAAATAATTAATTCGCACTGAAGTCATCTCTGAGCAGCTCCACTGACCTCTGTGTCTACAGGCACTGTAAAGTAATTCATTCTCAGTTGCAGTGGAAACACTGAAGTCATCTCTGACAAGCTTCACCGACCTCTGTATCTACGGGCACTGTGAAGTAATTAATTCTCAGTTATCTTGGAAGCACTGAAGTAATCTCTGAGCAGCTTCACTGACCTGTGTATCTGCAGGCACTGTAAAGTAATTAATTCTCAAAGTTACACTCAGCACACAGCTAAGCGCACCCTGCTTCTCCCTTCTGGACCTCCTGCTTTGTGTTGAAGTATTAGAAGCTTGGCCGGTGCCTGAGTCACTGTTGGGAAAGGGGAGCAGGGGGTTTGCTGTGCTGCTCAGTCACTGCTGTGAGGGGGTGTAGGGAGAGTTGAACTGCTGAGTAAATGGTAGGAGGGGGTAGCTGAGCTCCAGAGTCACAGCTGGGAAGGGGGAGCTGAGCTCCAGAGTCACAGCTGGGAAGGGGGAGCTGAGCTCCAGAGTCACAGCTGGGAAGGGGGAGCTGAGCTCCAGAGTCACAGCTGGGAAGGGGGAGCTGAGCTCCAGAGTCACAGCTGGGAAGGGAGAGCTGAGCTCCAGAGTCACAGCTGGGAAGGGGGAGCTGAGAGGGGAGCTGAGCTGCTGCATTACTCTTGTAAAGGGGGAGCAAAAGGAGCTGAGCTGCAGCCGTTGGTCACTGCTGGGAAGGCCAAGCATGGTGATCTGCTGGAGAAGGAGAGCTGAGTTACTGCTGGGGGGGGGGTTGAGCAAGATGAATGGAGCTGCTCACTCACTGCTAATAGGAGCAGGGAGAGCTTAGGAGCAGGGAGAGCTAAACTGCCAAGTCACTGTTGGGGGCGGGAGGAAGGAGCAGGAGGAGCTGAGCTGCTCAGTCACTGCTGGTAAGGGGGAGCAGATGTAGCTGAGCTACCTTAGACAAAGACTTCAGTGCTTCTCTTGGGATAAGCTGAAATATATTAATTTTAATTGGATGCACCTAAAAACCTGACTGAGGTTCTAACCTTTTCCAATTGTTCTAATAACATTTAAATCTGTTTCTCCACTTTAAGGGATATTCCCCCCTCACTCTGTCTCCATTACCATAAAGGAAATCCTTCCCATTGACTGTACAGACAGCATTAAAAATAGGGATGCATTGATACCGATACTAGTATCGGTATCGCTGCCGATACCGAGTATTTGGATGAGTACCTATAACTCTTTCAATTGCTGGAATTTCCGGTATCAGGAAGCCGGGCAGCGAGTCGTTACATGCTGCCCGGCTTCCTGATCCCTCATCACTCCCTCATCGCCAGGTAATGACTCGCCGCCCCGGCTTCCTGATTGTTCTGGAAGCTGGCCAATCAGGAAGCCAGGTGGCAAGTCATTAGCCGCCCCACCGGCTTTCCTTAATGGGACTTCCGACCGCTCACTGCTGCTCTCTGCTGCTCTCTCTGCTTGTGCAGGGAGACTGGTCTGGCCTCCGCCCCCTCCTGTAATAAAGATGGAGCTTGCTTTGTGGCCACTCAGGAAGCCGGGAGGTGGGTAATGACTTGCCCCCCCAGGTTCCTGATTGGTCGGGAAGCAGGCCAATCAGGAAACCAGGCGGTGAGTCATTACCCGTCCCCGGCTTCTTGACTGGTCAGAAAGCTGGCTCCATGCTACCTTGTCGCACGGAGCGGGCGGGAGCTCCCGGCCAGTCAGGAAGCTGGGTGCCAGGTAATGACTCGCCGCCCGGCTTCCTGATTGTTCTGGAAGCTGGCCAATCAGGAAGCCAGGTGGCAAGTCATTACCCGCCCCCCCGGCTTTCCTTAATGGGACTTCCGATATCTGTGTTCTGTATCGGCGTGTACCGAAAAAAAAATATCGCTACTCTATAACGAAAAGCCGGCATCAGTGCATCCCTAATTAAAAAATGTAAGGGATTATTCAAACTCCTCTCCACTCGATGAACACAAAGAAAGCGATTGTAGCCGGAGCTCTGTATTTATATCAAACACAATATTGTATATTTTCCCCTTTTATTATCATTCATTTAAAATTCAAATGAAGACGCCTTTTATCAGTCGCATTTAATGTTTCCGGTGCTGAAATCAGCCTCTGCTAGCGTGGGAGAGGAATACAGATGAAGATTAGATGACCGTCGCATCGGCAGAGATTACAGGGAAAGCGTCGCCATTATTCAAAACAAACATTAGCTGGGGGCAGGTTATTAGGGAATACATCCCGCTTTCTGCTATACGAGGCCCGAGAGCGAGGAAAGGCGCTTTGTGCGGAGTAAACGGTGCAATCAAAGGGCTCACGGCTGTCTACACACCACGGGGGGGTCGTGGTTTTAGGGGTTCTGTGGCTACAGGAGCTCCCACTGGGGGCTTGTTAAAGCTAAACTCCGGAATAAGCAAATATTGTCCTCGTACAAGAGTCATGTGCAGTCTTTAATCTTGGTGAGCTTTGTGTATTTATTCCAGATCTGTGCAGTAATCCAGTGTGAGACTTGGAGCTCCCTGTAATAAAGACCGCTCACTGCTGCTCTCTCTGCTTGTGCAGGGTGATTGGTCTTGTCTCTGACCCCTCCTGTAATAAAGACCGCTCACTGCTGCTCTCTCTGCTTGTGCAGGGTGATTGGTCTTGTCTCCGCCCCCTCCTGTAATAAAGACCGGTCACTGCTGCTCTCTCTGCTTGTGCAGGGTGATTGGTCTTGTCTCTGACCCCTCCTGTAATAAAGACCGCTCACTGCTGCTCTCTCTGCTTGTGCAGGGTGATTGGTCTTGTCTCTGACCCCTCCTGTAATAAAGACCGCTCACTGCTGCTCTCTCTGCTTGTGCAGGGTGATTGGTCTTGTCTCTGACCCCTCCTGTAATAAAGACCGCTCACTGCTGCTCTCTCTGCTTGTGCAGGGTGACTGGTCTGGCCTCCGCCCCCTCCCGTAATAAAGACCGCTCACTGCTGCTCTGTCTGCTTGTGCAGGGTGATTGGTCTTGTCTCCGCCCCCTCCTGTAATAAAGACCGCTCACTGCTGCTCTCTCTGCTTGTGCAGGGTGATTGGTCTTGTTTCCGCCCCCTCCTGTAATAAAGACCGCTCACTGCTGCTCTCTCTGCTTGTGCAGGGTGACTGGTCTTGTCTCCGCCCCCTCCTGTAATAAAGACCGCTCACTGCTGCTCTCTCTGCTTGTGCAGGGAGACTGGTCTGGCCTCCGCCCCCTCCTGTAATAAAGATGGGTCACTGCTGCTCTCTCCTTGTGCAGGGTGACTGGTCTGGCCTCCGCCCCCTCCTGTAATAAAGACGGGTCATTGCTGTTCTCTCTCCTTGTGCAGGGTGACTGGTCTTGTCTCCGCCCCCTCCTGTAATAAAGACCGCTCACTGCTGCTCTCTCTGCTTGTGCAGGGAGACTGGTCTGGCCTCCGCCCCCTCCTGTAATAAAGATGGGTCACTGCTGCTCTCTCCTTGTGCAGGGTGACTGGTCTTGTCTCCGCCCCCTCCTGTAATAAAGACCGGTCACTGCTGCTCTCTCTCCTTGTGCAAGGTGACTGGTCTTGTCTCCGCCCCCCTCGTGTAGTTTTCTGAAGGCAGCCTGTAGTGGGTGGAGCCTGTTTTAATGCATTGTGTTCAGTCACACAGGATACACTGAAATCCCAGCATCGTTTGTTGTAGATGGGTTAGCAGAAAGCTAATAGAAAGACAGGTTCAGGTGTTTATAGAGGCCGAATTGAGCGCCTTTATAAACTGGATTGGTTTGATGTCTGAAATTCCACCTGAATGAAGTCCTAGCATCAGATATTATTTTTCATGTTCAGTGCATGCTAAGTAATGTCAGTGGTACTTGCAGACAGTTATTCCCTCTCATAGAGATTACAGTACTCCCCCTGACAACACCTTTATGTACTTTTTGCCTTCAAAAGGACGGCACCATCTTTGTTCAAACATCATCCAGGTGTGCCATCTACTTCCGGGACTGAGACACCAACTCAGGGGGTGACACACTCCCTGTAAATCCTGAGGCCTGTGCAGTCCTTGGCTGTGTTCACAAATGCCTGAAACAGATCAGCCCCTGTTGCATCCTCTCACCTTTTGACTTGTTACAATGTTGGTCTGGTCACTGGGGAGAGGAAATGCTTCTTCCTGCCTGCAGCAGACTGATGACATCATCTCAGCCTAGACAAAGTCACTGGACAAGAGCTCAAGGGAGACTTTTTAATGGTGTATCCCTTTTTTTTTGTTGTTTCCATATTTAATTAATTGTACTGCTGCTGTATATTGTGACTTGTCAGGAATTCTTGCAGACTTGTATAGTTATTGAAAGACATCCACACTCCCTCCCGCTTAGCCTTTAACCCTTTTGCTGCCAGCAACGAATGCCAGAACTCTGTAAAGCCGATGGTCGGCTTTACGGTGGAAGCGATTCTGGCGTCTGAGCTGCCGCAGGATAACTTCCAG
>NW_017307510.1:502233-503047 GCF_000935625.1 Nanorana parkeri
GGCATCACGGACATCAGCGGGTAGAGGGGAGAGAGACCGATTCCTCCATGCTGAATGGGGCCAGAAGCGACGCCGATTGCATCACTTCCTGCTCCTCACCTGCCATTCCCCGGCTAGAGAAGAGGAAGGGGAAGAAGCTTTTCAAGCGTGATCTGCGCCAATATTCATGGAGAACTATAAACTGATGACCTGCACGGGATTTTAAAGGAGAACTATGGGGTCAGTGTTTTTCCCCATAGTTCTCCTTAGGGTAACGGGAGGACACAAACTAGCGTCCTCCCGTTACCCTAAGCTCAGTATACCGCGAGCTACAGCTCGGCGGTATACTGAGACGCCGGAGCGGATCCCGACGTAGATGACGGGATCTGCCCAGCTGCGTGAGTGACAGCTGGCTCTGCCTATCTAGAGGCAGAGCCAGCTGTACCCGCCCCCTCCCCCAGCAGAGCCAGCTGTACCCGCCCCGCCCGACCCGCCAGTCAGCGCTGGCGGATCGGAGCGGGGAGGGGGGAATCCAGCCCCTCCCCTGTCACAGCAGAGAGCCGTGACAGGATCGAGAGGTGAGCGAACGCCGGTATGTGTTCTCTCACCTCCCGATCTACTGAGCCGACCTGTGACAGTCTCATTGTCACAGGTCGGCTAGAACTATGAGGTGAGTGGAAATCACTCATCTCATAGTTCTCCTTTAAAGCATCGCCTATGAACAATTTGGGGTGCCGTATTTTGTCCCCATGCGTGTAAGTAATTTTCGGGCCTAAAACGTGGATTATAACGTGTGCATAAAACGCCTTGGCAGCGAAGGGGTTAAGGGGGGGGG
>NW_017307510.1:503614-518156 GCF_000935625.1 Nanorana parkeri
CCTGATCCATGGCACTTGTTTTCAGCGGCTCCCAGAAGAGGAATTTTAACGGGCAGATGTGCAAAGCACTTTGTGCTCCCCGTTCTAAGACGGAAATGTCGCTTTGGGATCGAATTTGCAAGGACAGGTTCACTTCCCCATAACCGCAACGTCTACTTCTTCTAATGGACTCCATGAAATAGCTGCAGCTTAAGTACTGTGAAGAGCCGGCTTTGCGCTGAGCTCGGCTCCCGTCCCTAACCCGGTCTATTTGAAGGCAGCGTTAAGAATCCAGGCAGGTGTAGAGATGCAAAGTATGCCCTGTGATGTATTGCTGTCACACATCAAGCTGGAAGACTTGTATAAAGGGAAGACATTACAGCCATGCGATGTAATAAGGGAGAGCCAGCGGGGTGCTCAATTGTACTGGGGGGGGGGGAGTACTGTATAAATAGCAGACATTAAGGACGGAAATGTCATTCAATAAATCACAGACTTAAAAAGCTATTTGCACTTCCAGGGAGTTTTAATGTGGCTGAAGCCAGAAGTACGCAATCGCTTCTTTAACCGTTCAGAGCCGGGTCTCAGCTTTCCTCATCCTGCTTTGTGAATATTGACTCTTAAAGTGACATTAAACCCTCAGATTTTTTAACATAAACCAATACTGTAATGTGCGCCTTACTGTAATCCATGGTAGTTTCCCTTCTCTTTGCTGCTCTTCCTTTTAAATCTGTATCTGTTCTCATGCTGGGCAGAACTTATGTTTTGCAGCAGACTGCCTTGTCTCAGGAATGGATACACGGTGTCTGTGTGAAGGTTCACAACCTGAGCCAGCACTACAGGAAGAGGCACTCAGCTGCAAAGGGAAGTTCTCCCCCAGCATGAGAAGAGATACAGATTTCAAAGGAAGAGCAGCAAAGAGAAGGGAAACTACCATGGATTACAGTAAGGCGCACATTACAGTATTGGTTTATGTTAATAAATCTAAGGGTTTAATGTCACTTTAACCCCTTAATGACCGAGAGGTCTTTTCGTTTTTTTGCACCCATGTTATAATCCACGTTTTAGGCCTGAAAATACTTTAAAACCCCCCAAAGCATTATATTATATTTTCTGAAAGCCAACATCCTGTAGAATAGAATGGTGGCAGTTGCAAATGTTTATGTTGCACGGCATTATTATTATTATGCAGGATTTATATCGCGCTAACCGTTTTACAATATAAAGACATTACAATCGCAATTCAAGACAAGATGGTAAGGAGGGCCCTGCCCCTGAGGGCTTACAATCTAAAAGTGAAGGGGGAAGTGATACATGAGGAGGTAGCCATGTGGGGATGAATGTTTGAGAATGTGAATGGTTGAGTGGTTAGGTTGGGGTGGGATAGGCTTCGCTAAAGAGATGAGTCTTTAGGGATCGCCTAAAGGCAGTCAGGGTGGGAGACAGACTGACAGGTTGGGGTAAAGAGTTCCAGAGGATGGGAGAGACACGAAGTCCTGGAGGCGAGCATGGGAGGAGTTGACCAGGGAGTTGGGAAGAGTGGACGGTTAGGGTGATACTTTGAGACAAGGTTTGAGATCTAGCCAGGGGCAGAGTTGTGGATGGCTTTGTAGGTGATTGTTAATATTTTGAATTTTATCCTTTGGGTGAGTGGAAGCCAGTGCAGGGATTGGCAGAGGGGGGCGGGGGTTGGAAGCCAAAGGTGTAACTCCAGCCAAAAAAACATTTTTTAGTTTTGCATAGCATAGGGAAGGGTCACGTTTGTTTTGCTGTCTGTTCCCCTTGTTCAGAAGATTTTACATCACTTTCCAGTAGTACCGCCCCTGCCACCAGCTATACCGGACTACAAATTCTAGCAATACTTTATACAACAATGCAGAATACCATCAGCTATCAGCTGTATAATGTTGCTGGGATTTGAAGTCCTGTATAGCTGGTGGTATTCAGCATTGCTCTATAATCATTATACAGCAGGGGTAGCCAAACTCCGGCCCTCCAGCTGTGGGTGGTGGAACTACAAATCACATGAGGCACTGCAAGATTCTCACAGACATGACTCCTGAGAGAGATGCATCATGGGATTTGTAGTTCCACCACAGCTGGAGGGCCAGGCTAACAGTTCTCCTAAATGACAGGCAGTTGCACAGCCGCCTGTGTGCGTCGGATCCCCGCACAGCCGCCGGCGCCGGTACATACAGCTGTCACTCAGTGTCACCGACTTTACTGCAGTTCATTGTACAAAGTTTTTTTTACAAAGAACCGCATTAAAGTCTGTGGCACTGAGTGACAGCTGTATGTAGTTGTGTCACTACACTGTGGGACCTGCGGGTGGCAGAGGCAAGGAGCGGGACTCAGGATCAACACTAATCTCAGGGGTGCAATCGGACCTCGGTTCCTAAGTATGGGTTGGTCATAAGTCGGGCGTTCGTAAGTCAGGGACTGCCTGTATAGAGAAATGTCACCAGCACACCAATGATCAATGAAATTAAATGTTCCATTTATTGAAGGAAAACAGTAGGTCCCCCTGCACTCCTTACAGCGCTTCCGGGCCCAGTGAAAATAGTGGTGCTTGCAGTGACAATCGCGGATGGCGCCGTGTACAACAGTCAATGTACAATAGAAATCACCAGCACTCCGTAAATGAAATTCAAAAACAGTCCATTTATTTGGACTAAACGTCACACACATCACATAATCCAACGTTTCGGGACCACGCAGGGCCCCTTCATCAGGGCAGAGATGTGACGTCTCTGCCCTGATGAAGGGACCCTGTGTGGTCCCGAAACGTTGGATTATGTGATGTGTGTGACGTTTAGTCCAAATAAATGGACTGTTTTTGAATTTCATTTATTGAAGGAACATCGCCATTTTTGAATGGCGATGTTCCTTCAATAAATGGACTTATTTAGTTTTATTTAGTTTTCAGTTTTTTCACGGTGCTGCAAGCACCCGCCTGTATATCAGGTATTTCTACCCGGTAAGGAGTACAAGATACTTGTTCTATGACTTTAAATTTAGTGCCCCAAAACACTTTATACATTTTTTTGTAAAATATAAAAGATGAGGTTACAACGAGTAAATAGATACCCAACATGCCCAGGTTAAAACAATTGTGTGCGTCTGTGAAACTGCGTCAGAATTCAGTACCCCAAAAAGTCCACAGACAACGCTTTAAAAGCCCCCACAGGTCATCCGTTTAGAGATACGTGCAAATATTGGCCCTAGAATTATTGCTCTCACTCCGGCGTGTGCGTGTGCAACGTGTAGCACAATCGTCGTTTTCGTACGTAGGCACACTCGACACATGTTTACGTGACGACACGTGTGCTCGCTGGGGTGGGGGGGCTTAAAAAAAAAATTTACATTATTTTTACATTTAATTTATTTACTTAAAAACGTTTTTTTTCAACTTTATCACATGGGGGGCTTACAAGCCCCCCATGTGATAGCATGTTGATGGTGACAGTTCCTCTTTAAGGTGATGCTGGGTGTCCAAAAGACCCCTAGTGTCACCTTTCCACTCTAACCCGCAAAGAAGCTGGGAGTGGCACGTAGGAGCGCAGACAGGGTATCGCTGAAGCAGGGCACTTTGCGAGATGAAGTGCTCCATAATGTGCAAATGTGGGGTGCATATGGACAGTGCGCAAATTGTTGGCGTTCTATAAATCCTTTATAATAATACTTGACGTTCTAGCAGGAGCTCCCAGGGAGGCTGAAATCATTTAACTCCATTTTAAGGTTCACTGCTGTGCCTCTTAAACTAAGGCTACCTTGATCCAGGAAGCCCTTATGCACTATTATGGATGGATATGTGTTATGCATGGGCTGCCTAGGGGCGCTAGTGCCATGTGAACAGCATCTATCTGCAGGGCCATCCCTATAATGAGGCAGTTGCCTCAGACATCATCTCATTGGGTTAATTGGGGTGGCCCTTTCCAGCCAGAGCGTTCCATGGTAGGAGCTCTTAGCAACCTGTGCTGCTCTGGCTGCCAACCAGTAACATGATTGAGCTGGGTGGGATGTCGTACAGAGGTACTGTGCAGAACATTCCCCCCTGGTAACGTTTACCTCTAGCACACTCCCCCTGTAATGTGCATGCCACCACCCAATCACAACCATCCCCCGCATTCTCAGGCGGCTTAAAGTGTAGGGACACCCCTGTCTGTCTGGACCTACGATGGGCAGAACTCTTCTACATGAAGCCCATAGTGAGAATGGGCCCTTACTGCTCGCACTGACCTAATAGGAAGACTTGGTATGTGTAAGGGGGGGAAGAATCAAAAAGTCTGTTTATAGGTAAATGGAGATTTGCTTTGAACTTCAGCTGCCTATGTCCAGATCTACTGACCGTCCTCCTGACACATGGAGGGAGAGACACGCACAGTGTGATGTCTCCATAGCTGTTGTTCTGAAGTTTAGGAAGTCTCTGTGGTTTTATCACACTTCCGTGTGCATAGATGTGAACCTCTTTCAAGCGCAGCATAACTCTGGCAACATTTGCCCGCCACTTCATCTTGTAGGACATTAAAGTAAACTGCATGACAAAGGAGACGGGCGGCATGACAGATTTCAGGTAATTCAGCTAAATTCAGCGCTGAAGGATGGATTGTGCTGTCATCAATGTACACACGTCTGCTCAGGCTTGGCTTTTCTCTTTTAGTCCCATTTGTTATTGTGATATATTCTGCAAGAGGCCTCGTAAAACATGTCAGACGGGTAAAAATTGTTTGACGCACGGCCGTGTCAGCCCGCCGCTATCCGGCGCCACCGCCGCCGCGGGTGGCTTTTTGTGTTAGCCACAGAAAGATCTTTTCGGTTTCCTGGTTTAGGGAACCTGGAAGGGTAGATATATATAGACAATGGGTATTCGTTCTGAGCCCTCATTCACACTAGAACCGGCCGGCATCCGTGCTGCGTGCAGGGCTGTATCACTCAGCACCCGGGAAGGAGAGGTGCTGCGTGTGATTAGTACGCAGCCCCCGTCCTTCTCTATGGGAATATGCAACCATACGCCCCCCTACGCTCAACCCAAGTGCAGCTCCGTACAGGTGCTGTTTCCTGGCTCGGACGCAGGCAGGATCCATTGTGTACGGACACCCGCATGGACATGCAGGGTGGATGAACATAGGGGGACATGCAGGGCGGATGAACAGGCGGCCGGGTAGTCCCATAGAGAAGGACGGGGGCTGCGTACTTATCACACGCAGCACCTGTCCTTCCCGGGACCAGAGCGATACGGCCGTGGACGCAGCACGGAGCTGTACGTGCCAGGCCATTTGTAGTGTGAATGAGGGCTTAAAGGAGAACTATGAGGTGAGTGCTTTTCACTCCCCTCATAGTTCTAGCCGACCTGTGACAATGAGACTGTCACAGGTCGGCTCAGTAGATCGGGAGGTGAGCGAACACATACCGGCGTTCGCTCACCTCTCGATCCTGTCACGGCTCTCTGCCGTGACAGGAGAGGGGCTGGATTCCCCCCTCCCCGCTCCGATCCGCTAGCGCTGACTGGCGGAACGGACGGGGGAGGGGGTGGGTACAGCTGGCTCTGCCTCTAGATAGGCAGAGCCAGCTGTCAGTCACGCAGCTGGGCGGATCCCGGCACAATTGTCGGGATCCGCTTCAGCTGCGGCGTCTCAGTATACCGCGAGCAGCTGCTCGCGGTATACTGAGCCTAGGGTGATGGGAGGACGCTAGTTTGTGTCCTCCCGTTACCCTCAGGAGAACTATGGGGAAAAGCCTTATCCCCCATAGTTCTCCTTTAAAGCCTAGTTCAGGGATGGCCAAACTCCGGCCCTCCAGCTGTGGTGAAACTACAAATCCCATGAAGCATCTCTCTCCGGGAGTCATGTCTGTGGCTGTGAGAATCTTGCAAAGCCTCAGGGGATTTGCAGTTTGGCCATCCTTGGCCTTGTTGAAGCCTTTGTATTTATTACTGCAATGCTGTTAGACTGGATTGCAGTAATAGATATTCTCTCCTTTATTTTTTATGGAAGTGCGCGGCAATGATCAAAATACCATGTGATCAGCGCATGCTGGAGAGTTGGACGACTACTCTCATACACAAGCATTGGCCCTCCCCTGCACACTGCTCTAATCAAATGGTGCTGCTCAGGCAGTGCAAACGATGTTGAGTCAAGCAGTATGCTGGGGGTTTACTGAAGAGTTGGGCTAGCAGTCGGACTTTTTGACCCCCCTTCCCCGCAAACACTCTGCTCTATTGAAGATTGCTCATGCTCTGCGAGCAGCATCATTGATTAGAGTAGTGTGCAGCAGACGTGTCGGACTGCTGGACACAAAGGCACACTTTCCCCATCACACTGCTCTATTCAACATCACTCACGCTCCCTGAGCAGCATCCATCATTGATTAGAGCAGAGTGCAGGGGGTGTGTCGGAGACCGGGGCCACTACTTTTCTATGAAAGCAGCGGTCTAATTCTCTAGCATTAAAGGAGAACTATGGGGTTAGGGCTTTTCCCCATAGTTCTCCTTAGGGTAACGGGAGGACACAAACTAGCGTCCTCCCGTCACCCTAGGCTCAGTATACCGGGAGCTGAAGCTCGCGGTATACTGAGACGCCGCAGCTGAAGCCGATCCCGACAATTGTGCCGGGATCCGCCCAGCTGCGTGACAGACAGCTGGCTCTGCCGTTCCGTTCCGTCAGTCAGCGCTGGCGGATCGGAGCGGGGAGGAGGGGAATCCAGCCCCTCCCCTGTCACGGCAGAGAGCCGTGACAGGATCGAGAGGTGAGCGAACGCCGATATGTGTTCGCTCACCTCCCGATCTACTGAGCCGACCTGTGACAGTCCCATTGTCACAGGTCGGCTAGAACTATGAGGTGAGTGAAAAGCATTCACCTCCTAGTTCTCCTTTAAGCCATAACAGGATATTTGAACCCTTGCTGCAGTACATAGTGTATAAAAAACAAAAAACAGAATGAAGAACATATTTATCATGGCATTAGCAGCCTACATGCACTGCAGTCATCAATTCCCAGGAGTCAGTTGGGCTTAAAGATACAAGCCCCAGGGCTGTCATCTTCATTCTGGCTTAATTCCCAAGTGAGTCACTAATTTGGCACAAGCATAAAGGATGTCAGATCAGACTCTGCAGACCTCGCTGGCCTCATGCCCTTTCTAGATGTCAGGATCACAGTGACGGCTCCACGATTACAATTTTGAAAGCAGGTTAGCAGTGGCAGCTCAGTGACCTGGAATAGGCACGCAGCTAGTAAAGTCTAAAAAATGTGCACTCCTCCTTGGCTTTCATCGCAACAAGTGACCCCATTGAAAGGTATTCCCTTTATTCCTGTTACGGTGATGACTCAAAATGTAGAATTTGTATCTTTCCGTTCCGGCGACAATGGTCACCAATGTCCCCAGCTGAGACACAGACAGATAAGGGGTTCTAACCTTTTCCCACCCCATCGCAAACTGAAAAACAAAATGTTGGATTTAGATACACTTTAAAGCAGCGGTTCTCAACCTGTGTGACCTCGGGACCCACATTTGTGCTTGGTCATTAAGTCGTGACCCAAGTCACGTGGAATGCACGGCATTGCGGTTCTGCGCATTCCGGTGCGAGCAATAGAACTGTGGGTGGGAGGTGCGTTTGGGGTGCCGTTCAAATGCCAATGCAACGCACATACTGCACCAGAATGTGACTGTGCGATTAACGCAGTGTACTAGTGTGAACGGGCCCTCAAAAACACTGACAGACTCACACGACTACAGACACAATCTCACAAATAAATACACACGCCCCAAAACATTTTTTTTTTGTTCGCATTTTAAGATCCACCCAGTCTCCCTAATTTACGAGAACTGGAGTGGATCCTCAGCCTGGGGTCCAGTGTGGGCTGCTTTGCTGTGACCGAGCTTCATCCATAGATGCATTGCTTGTACAGCTCCCTTGCACGCCCTGTAGAGGTGTCGGGAGCCAGAACGTGATGTCACTCCGGTGCAGGCACCTCTACAGGGCACATGTGGGGGAGCTGTAAGCAATGCACGTATGGATGGAGCTCCCTCGCGGCCATAGCCCCAGCCCACCTCAAGCTGACGCTCGGCACCGGGCAGCATATTTTGAATGGCTGCTTGGTGTGAAAACTGACAGTGCTGAGCTAGGGGGGAGGCTGAGGAGTCATTCACCTATAAAAGTGGAAAGCATCCGGTGACCCACTGAACGTGGGGTCGCGACCCACTTTTGGGTCACGACCCACCAGTTGGGAACCAAGGCTTTAAAGTATATTTCCAGGTTTGCAGCCACACTGGGATAACGCCCACTTTGTATTTGTAGCATGTTCGCATTCACATAGCATAACATAAGTTGCATAGAATACATTTACAAAATGCTGTTTACCTCTTTATGTGTTTAAAAATCCTACCTAACTTTCTCCTTCAATGTAATATTCCATTCAGTTTGAATGCCACCCTACCACAGCTACGTTGCAGTGCACCACAAGCACATAGCATGGGTTGTATTGCAGTGCACCAGAAGAAACAGTGCGAAAGGACGAGTGCCGTCTATAAATGCAGTAATGTGCGTTTGTCAACATGCCACAGCACATAGCATTGAATATGCCCTTGATCTGAAATTTTAAAAACGTTGCCAGTAGAGAATGCCATTTTCCTGTCCACACAGGATCCTTTCAATTTGATGTGTGATAAGTATGTGAGCAAGTCTTCCATGAAGGCGTGGAGGTCTTTTCAGGGATGAACTTCGGGCAAATACACCTGTATAAAGGCACCTGTTCCATTTTTCTGCACCTGTTCAATACAAATGTAAGTCTCTGCACATGGTGTGAACGAGTCCTTATTGCAAAAAAGAGGACCCATCATGGCCCAGTTTTAAACCAGCAAGCTATATATTCAAATCGTCAGCAGTAGAGTTGAGCCAAACCTGATCTAAACCCAAGCTCCTCCGTACCTGGCCTCCTTCCCTGCCGCTCAATCAGCTGCGGGTGGGGAATTCCTCGCCCACAGCTTGACGTAGGTAAAGTGCCGGGGTGCAGTGACGTGACTGACCTTTCTATGGTTACAGATCTGTATTTCATAAATGATAAAGACTAAATATGGCTATGTGGCCATATGAGGTAAATTACATCAGCACAAGCATCCTGCCCCTTTGTTTACATGCCAGTGTGGGGTGGGGAATGCCCAGCCTACAGCTGATTGGGTGAAAGTGCCTTGTTCGGGGGAGCTCTGGTTTAGTCCAAACCTAAGCTCCTCCCTAATCGACAGTAAGAAGATGTCAAAAACCAAAAAGACTAGTCCCTATTTTTTTTTTGGGGGGGGACTAGAGTTGACCTTCTTTCAGCTTAAGGGGCCATTCACACAGGCGTGCATGACCAAGCAGTGTAACCGTGTGGAGCCGCATCCTCCATAGTGAAGTATAGGCTTTTACATGCACGCCTGTCCCTCCTGGTGTCGGGTCTCTGCATGGGCGTGTGAATGGCTTCTTTAGCACAAATACAACTGATTTGCACAGGACATTATTATATACATTTGCCTACGACATGTAAGATATAGAAATTGCATGAAACAACAACTAATATGGCAAGCAGGGGCGTAACTAGAAATCACAGGGCCCCATAGCAAAATTTTGTATGGGGCCCCTTGATTGCTAGTTATGCCACTTGCAGAGCCCACCATAGACTCTATGGTGGGCTCTGCAAGGTCTCATTTGGGCTGCACGCCTCTTACCTGTCAGCGTTGTCCACCTCCGTGGTCGCCGCCGCCGGGCCCCTGCCTCCTCTTCCGTCCCCGGGCTCCGCGTCCTATCGACTGGCCCCGCCTCCTCTTACATCACTGGCCCCACCTGCTCTTAGATCGTTGGCCAGTGATGTGAGAGGAGGCGGGGTTGCTGTTAGGCGGGCCCGCCTCCTTCTTTACTGAAACCGCCGGTGTAACCGGCCTATTCTGCAGCATCTGCTGGCTGTCACTGACACAGCTCCGCAGCGGCTGTGAGGAGTAACGTTCTCCTTCACAGCTGCTGCTGAGCTATGTCAGTGACAGCCAGCACCCGAGACACCATAGCGACCCAGGCGGCCCACACGGCATCAGAGGGATGCCCTGGCCGGGCCCCCCTGTGCACTGGTGGCAAGGTGGGCTCAGAAGAGCTAAAATCCTCCCTTATCTCTGCAGGGGATTGAATGCACTTTATAATTTATACCAAGTTTGTCTAATGTTTTTTGTTGTGAAAGGTAGCGATTGGCCACCTGGACTCGGAGCTCCAGAGATTTAGACAAGCCACAAATTACCCGCTGTAGGTTTGCCCCGGCCGCCCGCCAGACCCAGTCTAGCATCATCCGCCGACGAGCTAGCACAGCTCTTTCAGCCCAAGTTTAATTTTCAGGCAACTTTGTCTTTGAAGTGGATTTAGCTGTCTCCGAATGGACGTTTTGCTTTTTATTGTCTGCGAGAAGTGGCTGCTCCTTCATAAAGAAGCGTTTTAATGCAGTTGCACCGGGCCCCAGCCTAAAGATTTGTAAATAAGACCCCATTAGAAGCCCCGTGATTGCGCCTACCATCGCTCCCAGCGGCCTTTTGTAATGTCCATTAACGCCTTTCCCCGCACGTCGGCTCTCATTTTCCAGGACCATTTAGCCAAAGCGCGCGATTATTTAGAAAGTTAATTCATGCATGCGAAGATGTAGCTTAAGTAATGCGAGGGGTGGAAGGTAAAGCTCCGAGGAGACCGCAGTCCTTTCTGTTGTTTAATGATCAGCCATAATTAACTTGCAAATTTGAAATAATTAGAACAAATTAAAGGTATTTAACTTCCCATCCCTGAAGAAAAATTCAAATTGCACCAAACTCTGCTCTAAATTATTCACAACGTGGAGGTGTTTTGCAGCGATTGTGTGTGTGTGTGTGGTTTTTTTTATGGCTGTTTTGAGTAATAGGAGCAATCTGTGTGCTTCTTTTTTCTTCTCCTTTTACCTTTTCCGCACCGTGTCTGCTGTCTTCAGATAGCGGCTCAGTTCAGCACACGGGGACATCTCGCCCTGTGAACATTAAGGGATATTTCCAAGAAAAGTTAAAAGCCTTTTTTTATTCAAACACTCTGAAAATTGTTCACGCATGCTTTATAATCTGTGGTACATTTTACTATATCCATATCTCATGTTATCCATACGCCATCTTGTAGAGCCGGTTCGCCAGCATTAGTAGGGAGCGATGAGGCTGCTTTCTAAGGGGAGTGATGTACCCTGTAAGGGATGTGATTCCCTCACAAGAAGTCTCTTCCTCCTAACTGTTCCTCGGTCGGAACCAAATCCCTCTGTCCCTCTTTTCTTAGCTGTCCCTGTTTTTGGGCTGATGTGCAGATCTCTATGAAAAGGTTCTATTTACCAACCTTTATTCTGCACTGAAACCTTAAAGGAGAATTATGAGGCGAGTGAAAATCACTAAGCCTCATAGTTTGAGCCGACGTGTGACAATGAGACTGTCACAGGTCGGCTCTATAGATCGGGAAGTGAGGGAACACATATCGCTGTTCACTCACTTCTCGATAATCTCCCTGCAGAGAGCCGTGACTGTCAGTCACCGCTCCCTGCAGGGATTCCCTCCCCTCTCTGATCTTCTAGCACTGAGTGGAGGAACGGACAGGGGAGGGGGCGCGGGTACAGCTGGCTCTGCCTCTAGATAGGCCTTTCACCACCGCCCCACCCTTTCACCACCGCCCCACCCTTTCACTACCGCTGTCCTTGCCTATCAATGATTCTCCTTGCTGTGTGCCGGTAATCTGCTCCCCTCTGTGTTCTTTGTGTCCTCTCTGATCCCTATTGCTCTCTCTCTGCCGCTTATTGGCAGAGACGGCACGTTCTGTAGGTGAGCATACTGCTGGTGCCCTATGGGGAGGATAAAGCGGCAGTGTGGGACAGGTTCAGGATGGCAAGCGGAAGATCATTCAATGTTTTTATATTTGCTGATCTTTCACTATCCTGAATGAACTCTGGAGTGGTCAGTACTGGTTACTCCAGTGTTCATTTATAGTTGGGGTAAATGGTGAACTGCTTTCCCTCTACCTCGTACCGGCAGACACAGCAGGTTGTGTAGGGTAGCATACTGCTGGTGCCCAGCGGGGAGGATCAAGCGCAGTGTGGGGCTGGTTTAGGATGGCGAGTAGAGGATCAGTAAATGTCTTATATTTACTGATCCCTCACTATTTTGAATGAACAAACAGCATGGAGCCGGCTTCCCGGCCATTGAGGAAGCCGGGCGGCGGGTAATGACAGCCCTCCAGCTGTGGGGAAACTACAAATCCCTTCATGCATCTGCCTCTGGGAGTCATTCCTGTGGCTATAATAGTCTTGCAATGCCTAATGGGATTTGTAGTTGCACCACAGTTGGAGGGCCGGTGTTTGCCCACCCCTGCTCTTGCCTTTTCCTCCCCAGCCTGACTGTTGCTGACCCCGCCCCTTTCATTCACTGGATTTCTGTTCTGTCAATCACGGAGGCTCAGCATCACATATGGTTGTTTATCTAGGTCTGTTTTCTGGAATCTCCCTCCTACCAGCCATAATCTGCCTGCATTGCATAGAGAAACACTATCATTGGGTCTAAAATAATTATATTTTAAAATCTCATTAGCACGTTGATAAAGTGGAGAAGGGAGGAACGAGGAAGCAAAATATAAACAGATTCAATGTCAGCTTTAATCCTCTCGTTTCTTACAGCCCCATGGGGCCTTCATCGGTAGGACTTCCGACTCCGCCATCCAGTAACAACAGCAAGAAAGTGCGCAGCCTGAACGGAACACACTCGGGGAGGAAAGTAGCGGAACTGAACGGGAACAAGTCCCTGATCCTGCCGCAAAGCAGCGTCAGTAAAGGTGAGAGAACTGAAAATAAATGTGTTAAATAGTTGTTGTTTTTTATCATTGAACAAAATGGAAAGTAAATGAAGAGAAATCTAAATCCAATCAATATTTGGGCTGACCCCCCTTTGCCTTCTTCCAATCAATATTTGGGGTGACCCCCCTTTGCTTTCTTCCAATCAATATTTAGGGTGACCCACCTTTGCCTTCTTCCAATCAATATTTGGGGTGACTTCCCTTTGCTTTCTTCCAATCAATATTTGGGGTGACCCACCTTTGCCTTCTTTCAATCAATATTTGGGGTGACTCCCCTTTGCCTTCTTTCAATCAATATTTGGGGTGAGCACCCTTTGCCTTCTTTCAATCAATATTTTGGGTGAGCACCCTTTGCCTTCTTTCAATCAATATTTGGGGTGCGCACCCTTTGCCACCTTCTAGGTACACTTGCACACAGTGTATGAAGGAACTCGGCAGGCAGGTTGTTCTGGGTACATCTCACAGAACTAAGCTCAGATCTTCTCTGGATGTCGGCTCCTCAGATCCTTCCGTCTCTTCCTGTAATCCCAGACAGACTCCATGATGCTGCTATCAGGGCTCTGTGCGGGCCCAACCATCACTTCCAGGATGCCTTGTTGTTCTTCATGCTGATGATAGTTCTTAATGTCATTGGCTGTATGTTTGGGGTCATTGTCCTGCTGCAGAATAAATTTAGGGCCAATCAACTGGAATTGTTACACTGACACATTATAGTACTTGGCATTTATGCACATAGACATACAATATATATCTGATGCTAGATCCACTTTAGCCACTTCATCTCGCATATCTGAACACCCCCTCAATGGACCAGAGCAGTTTTTACATTTCTGCTATCTTACTGTTCATTCAGCAATCATTTTTTCATTACTTAAAGGAGCACTATGGGGAGAGTGGCACTCTTCCCCATAGTTAGAGCCGACGTGTGACACTGAAGCTGCCACACTTCGGCTGTATAGATCGAGAACTGAGTGATCACATATTGCTGATCGCTCAGTTCCTAATCTTCTCCCTGCAAAGAGCCGTGACTAGCAGTCACGGCTCCTCAGCAGGGATTTCCCTCTTCCGTCTGTGTTCCTCCAGACCTGATTGGAGGGACAGACGGGAATGGGCCGACACAGCTGGCTCTGGCTCTAGAGAGGCAGAGCCAGCTGTCCGGTAGCAGGGTGGATGCCAACAATATTGTCGGGATCTGTCCCGGCCGCAGCGCGGCTCTGCGCTGTCAGCAAAAAGTTGGCAATAGCCCGCTATTTGTTGAGTTTTGGGTCACAGGAGGATGTTAGTGCTCACTTTAACCACTTCAGGACATTAGGACGTACCTGTATGTCCTGGTCTTGAAGTGGTTATACCATGCAACCATGATCTTTTTTCAGCCGGCTATTCTCTTTTTGTACAGGTGATCTGCGTGGCTGTACAGTCTGCATAGGTGTACTGCGTCACTGTGGTTTTCGAGGTCTCCTGCTCCTCTGGGGGACCTGGGAACGATACCAAGCAGTGGCCATGATGTTGGTATAACCACTTCAGGACCAGGATACAGATATATACTGTATAGATATAGATATATATACACATACACACACACACACACACAGGTAAAACTCAAATAATTAGAATATCGTGCAAAAGTTCATTTATTTCACTAATGCAACTTAAAAGAAAAGAGAAAGATATGAGACGGAACAATGCAGAAGAGCTGAAGGCCGCTATTGA
>NW_017307511.1:0-5426 GCF_000935625.1 Nanorana parkeri
TTAGGGCTAGATGTAGGGTTAGTGTTAGGGCTAAATGTAGGTTTAGCATTAGGGCTTGATTTAGGGTTAGTATTAGGGCTAGATGTAGGGTTAGCATTAGGGCTAGGTGTAGGGTTAGCGTTAGGGCTAGGTGTAGGGTTAGCATTAGGGCTAGATGTAGGGTTAGCATTAGGGCTAGGTGTAGGGTTAGCATTAGTGCTAGATGTAGGGTTAGTATTAGGGCTAGATGTAGGGTTAGTATTAGGGCTAGATGTTGGGTTAGTATTAGGGCTAGATGTAGGGTTAGTATTAGGGCTAGATGTAGGGTTAGTATTAGGGCTAGATGTAGGGTTAGTATTAGGGCTAGATGTAGGGTTAGCGTTAGGGCTAGATATAGGGTTAGCTTTAGGGCTAGATGTAGGGTTAGCATTAGGGATACATGTAGGGTTAATGTTAGACCTAGGCATAGGGTTAGCATTAGGTCTAGGGTTAGCCTTAGGGTTAAGTATAGGGTTAGTGTTAGGTCAAAGTGCAGGGTAGGCATTTGGGCTAGGTTTAGGGTTAGCATTAGGGCTAGGTGTAGGGTAAGCATTAGGGGCTAGGTGTAGGGTTAGCATTAGGGGCTAGGTGTAGGGTTAGCATTAGGGCTAGATGTAGGGTTAGCATTAAGGGCTAGGTGCAGGGTAGGCAGTAGGTCTAGGTGTTGGGTTAGCATTAGGGCTCGATGTAGGGTTAGCATTAAGGGCTAGGTGTAGGGTTAGCATTAGGGCTAGATGTAGGGTTAGCATTAGGGCTAGATGTAGGGTTAGCATTAGGGCTAGGTGTAGGGTTAGAATTAAGGGCTAGGTGTAGGGTTAGAGTTATGGCTAGGAGTAGGGTTAGTGTTAAGCCCTGGTGTAGGGTTAGGCCTGGTTCACACCTGTACGTTTTGTAGTGCGTTCAACGCTCTACGAACGCTCTACAAAGCACTCAAACATGAAAGTCCCATTGTTTTCTATGGGTACGGTTCACGCCTTGCTGTATTTCAGCCCGTCTGAACGCGCTGCAAAACGACCTACGCCTGAAAAGGTACAGGAGCTTCTTTGCGGCGTTTTTGTCAAGCGTTTCCATTGGGATACCGCCAAGTAGCCCTCGGAAACGGGCGTTTGTCGCGCATTTTTTTTACCGCGAATCGCGCATATTCGATACGCCTAGGTGTGAACAGGGCCTTAGCGTTAGGGATAAGTGTAGGGTTAGCATTAAGGGCTAGGTGTAGGGTAGGCATAGGGTAGACTTTATCAACAGAACTATTGATTACCATGTCAGCACTGATAACTGAGCCATGTGATTGATTTTTCACGGAAGTTTTCTCTAATCAACCGACACTGCAACATTGGTGGCTACATTTTGTCAACAGCCAATAAGATTGCTGCAAAATCAACCTTAGTGAAATGACTCGGCTCACAACTTCTTATGGATTGTAGAGTCAAGATGCCATAACTTGTTATAATATTATCAACAGCAGCTTGTCTAGGATTTGTATGATGTGAAGGATTCTATCCTAGCGGGATGCTTATATAAATTGGAATCATTTTAAAGGAGAACTATGAGGCGAGTGATTTTCACTCCCCTCATAGTTCGAGCCGATGTGTGACAATGAAACTGTCACAGGTCGGCTCAGTAGATCGGGAAGTGAGGGAACACATACCGGCGTTTGCTCACCTCTCGATACTGTCACAGCTCTCTGCCGTGACAGGGAGAGGGGCTGGATTCCCCGCTCCGATCCACCAGTGCTGAATGGAGGAACGGACGGGGGAGGGGGCGGGTAAAGCTGTCTCTGACGCAGCTGGGTGGATCTCTACAGTAATGTCGGGATCCATCCGGGCTACGGCGGTCTCAGTATGCCACGAGCTGTAGCTCCCTATGGGTGACGGGAGGACGCTAGTTTATGTTCTTCCTTGACCCTGAGGAGAACTATGGGGAAGAACACTGACCCCATAGTTCTCCTTTAAAGATGAATACATTGTTAGACATCTTCAGTATCTTCTTACACTATATAGTCAATGTGTTTGTCAGTACGGTCCAATGTATTTTCCAAATGTTTAGATATGTGCTATATTTTCCATATGTGTTCTAGGCCTGATGAAGGGGTTAATTTGCGGACCCCGAAAATATGTTGGCCTCAATCTTTAGATATCTACTAAAACAGAACATACCTTGCTTCATTTGTTTATTGGCACTCTTCTTTTTATAAAGTACAGACTCAAAGTTCTGTTTTCCTGGTAGTTTTTGGACTAGGTGCTGTATAAAAAGTCAATGGCAATTCGCTGACCTGCATTTGACGTGCAGACAATGAATGAGCCTTTGTACTGATATACCTGGATTTTTAGGATCCCTCTATAGCTCATGTCTACATATATCTCAAACCTCGTCTCAAAGTATCACCCTAACCGTCCACTCCGCTCCTCCCAAGACCTTCTGCTTTCCAGCTCCCTTGTCAACTCCTCCCATGCTCGCCTCCAGGATTTCTCTAGAGTCTCTCCCATCCTCTGGAACCCTTTACCCCAACCTGTCTGACTATCTCCCACTCTGACTGCATTTAGGGATCCCTAAAGACTCGTCTCTTCATGGAAGCCGATCCCACCTCAACCTAACCACTCAACCATCACGTTCTCAAACAATTAATGCCCACACAGCTCCCTCCTCATGTATCACTGGCCCCTCCCTTTTAGATTGTAAGCCCTCAGGGGCAGGGCCCTCCTTACCATCTTGTCTTGAATTGTATTGTGATTGTAATGTCCTCCTTATATTGTAAAGCGCTGCGCAAACTGTTGGTGCTATATAAATCCTGTATAATAATAATAATAATAATATATCCACCTTCAAATTCCCTACCGAGCAGAATTAGAGGTCCTAGCGATCTAAAAAGCTATAAAATGTTACTGGTATTGTTGGGTGAGTGGTCTGTGATAACTTATATACCTGAGTCCATCAAGTAAGACTCTACTAAGAGGCATATAGATGCTGCCATGGGTGCTATAACACCCCCAGTGAGATCCAAGCTCCAGCACAACATGGCAGTGTAGTCAGACTGACACCATCCGCCCAGACCCAATATGTTAGTTCTTTGGATTTACTTTTTCTTTTTTTTTTTTTATTCACACTTGTTTTCTCTTCGGTTTTCATTGATTTTCTTTTTGTTATTGATTTCTGTGGACACTGAATCGCCTTCTGTTTCTAAGAGCTTCTAAATGTTTCATCAAAAGATTTGCTAGTAAGTGTAAAATGTTAAAAGTCAGGAGCGAAAAATATCCTCCGCGTCTATTGGCCGCAGTAAATAATAAAACAAGCAGAAAAGACGTGCCCCCCCTCCCCCCTCCTCCTCACCAAGATCAAAGTACTTCACTTTTATCTATTTTTAAAAAGATCAACACGCTCTCCAATGCCCAGAGGATTCCCCCATTACATGAGCAACCTCCGCTCTCCTTTTCTGTTACCTCGGGGTGAACGTTATACACACACAATATGGCATTTCATAAACTTCAAGAGAGCGTGCAATTAATACTGCGAAGATGATTGATTCATGATGATCAATTATATTAATAATTAATAGTATTATTAATATATAAAATTATTGCAAAGGTGTATATAATAATCCGGCCACTCGGTGTATATATATATCAGTATATAAACAAATCCAAGGTTGCATCACTTCAACATTTTTCTTCAACAACAACAACTGTGTGCAACTTGTGTGTTGTTGTTGTTTGAATAAATATTTTGAAGTGCTGCAACCTTGGATTAATTTCTACATACTGTGTCTAGTTGGGATAGTCGTGTTGCATAACAAGGTGGTACAAGGGGCAATCTACCATTTGAATTAGGGATGCACCGATATGTCGGCCGCTGAAACATATCGGCCAAAGATGGCCCTTTTGGCTAAATGGCGAAAGTGCAATTTTCCTGCCAATACATCGGCGCATCCGTGATTTCTTTCCTCCCCGCTGGGCACTGCTCTATCCCAGCGGGGAGGAGAGAAAGTGTGACAGCCGGCCGAGCGCTGCGGGAGGAGAGCGCTGAAAATATGTTTTAATTTACCTTGTATCAGTTTATGTTTTGGAGTTATTTTCTGTTTCCAGGTCTGCAGTATCTTAAAAAAAAAAAGAAGTTCCATCCCCCTAGCACTTCCTGTATGAGGATGGCACCATTGCCTGTCTATGGCCGGCATGCAGCGGGAGCGTTGTCACCCTATGACACCCGCTTCGTCCCCTTTGAGCAAAAAAACCTAAAAGAGACCCCTATGCATTGCATTCAGTACAATAAAAAGTAGCCAATGACTAAATGAAATGCAGGATTTATTTAGAAGTCTAGATTTGTTCTATCACTCCGAATATTAGGATTTTTCTGAAAAAACTGATCCATTATCAAGAAATTGTATTGTGTGTATAACTGACTAAGGTTTGGCTTTAGCTTCTTGCAGATCTGGAGAACAGTCCGATGTTTGCCAACGATCTGGAGTGCCAGAAATTCCTGATGGAAGCCATGAAGTATCATCTTCTACCCGAAAGGCGGTCAATGATGCAAAGCCCCCGAACCAAACCCAGGAAGTCCACAGTGGGGGCCCTGTATGCCGTGGGGGGAATGGATGCCACAAAAGGTAAAAAGAATCTAGAATACAGCCTAATGATGATTATCCAACAATGAGGAGTAGAGTTATTGTCCAGTCTTGTCCAGATCTCCAGAAAGTAAAAACTGCATACAAATCTAATGGTTAATGTGTATGTCCACCAGCCAAAGTTTCTTCTATAGCCATAGCAGCGACGGTTTGAAACCCCTGAACCCGGAAGTGATCAGAGATGAGCACTTCTGGGTTCATATTACTCAGGGGGAGATCAGTGGTTGGATGTTCACTTAACTCCCGCTGCTCTAATCCGTAATCAGGGTCAAACGAGCCAAGGTCACACCAGATGGGCAGGCAAGGTACAAAGGGATGAGGCAGAGGCAGAATCCAGTAACGGTCCAAGGTCAGGGGCAGGCAGCAAACAAGGACGATCAGGAACAAATCCGGGTCAGAAGTCTGGCAATACAAGGCAAGGAATCACAGGAACACAGGGGAGCTGAAAGACAATCCAGCAATTTGGAGACAGGCACGCTGGGTTTAAATAGTGTGATCCATCAACACATTGTGTCACTTCCTGTGCACCGTTTGGCGTACTTGTTTCGTGGCCGCTCTGTGGCGCGCGTGTATGCCCGCAAGTGCCCATTTTCCAATGGTATTCGCACTAACAGACGGTCTCTGACAGGGTGGCTTTAAAGCTCCTAACACAAGAAAAAAATGTAAACAGACTCCCGACTGCTATAGCAGCGCAGAGTTTATTTATGTGCCTGTGCTGCCATGGACGTAGTAGTGGCGGGGTTAAAAGACAGACGTCAAATTATTCTGGAAGTCATTGTAAAAGTCTTTGCAT
>NW_017307511.1:5446-6644 GCF_000935625.1 Nanorana parkeri
GAAGGTTTGACCTCCTGGACATGGACAGGTTTATAGTAAAAGCTGTAAAAATGTGGAATAACCTTCCACAACACCTAATTCTTGCCATTTCAGTAGATTGCTTCTAAATGTACAACATAGAACTGGCTATATATATATAGGGCTGGTAATTATTAAAATTTTCGTGTTCGATTAATCGCATTTACCAGCCCTAATATATCTATATATATATATCCAATAACACCATAGATCGATGATTCATGCACGATCCAATATCCTTTTGTATTTTTTAATAAGGAGTTATCTACCTTCCTCTGGATCATCTGTGCTCTTAGGGTTCTGAGGATGAAGGTTTGTAATTTGTTTTTAGCTTTGGTTGAACTCGATTGACCGGTGTCTTTTTTTTAACCTGCATAACTGTGGAGGAGGAGATCAGATCATTGACTTCTGGGAGAGAACAAAATTATGGTTGCAATTACAGATCAAGATATGTTCTTGTTTAGTCTAGAGTAAGGGATGAGTTCAGGTTCATTTGGACCAAACCCGGTTCAAAGCTGAGCTCCTCCATACTCAGAAGGGACAACTGCACAATCACCTGTGGGGCTGGGCATTTCCCACCTTGCAACTACACATGGGCTTCTACAGCCATACCACTGTAGGTCAATGTCATGGACCAGACATAGCCATCTGGCCATATAAGGTTAATCATGTCACAGCATTAAGCCCCTTTGCTTACATGTGGAATTCCACCGCCCCAAGCTGATTGGGCAGCGGCTGAAGAAGCTTTCTTCTGCCCTCAGAGGAGCTCAGGTTTGTTCTGGGTGCCGCTGTAACAACCTCTGCTGTGATTGCACGCCGCCTGTGTGATTACTCACTACCCGATATAAAAAACAACTTTCTTGATTTTAGCAGAAATTAGGACATCTCACCTATACATCAAACTGGCGCGTTTCGTCCCCCACTGGGGCTTTATCCTGATGCCACTATGATTTAGGCCCAGAAGGGGGCAAAACGCATCAGAGAGCATGGGTGGAATGTACTCATTTCTGCTGGATGAGTAAAATTGTTTCTAAGCTGTTCGGAACATTGGCGTGCGACTTCACATTTGTACCACGCAGTACATTTGGTTAGTACTAAAATCACTGAAAAGTATGCAGATTTAAAAGGAAGGACAGTTCTCAAGGTCGATGCTTCTCCACCTTGGAAAGGAGGATGGGTG
>NW_017307511.1:6684-13315 GCF_000935625.1 Nanorana parkeri
TTCACTCTTATTATAGCCGCGGAAGAACAATGACTTTAATTGTCTCAGATGACAGCAAAGTACATCAGGCCATCAAAGAAAAGTGCTTACGGGGGTCCTAACATCGATCCTCTATGTGATAAGCAATCCCCTCCATTGTCACCTTCATCCAGAGTGACGCACAGACACAAAACACAATCAATACAATGGCACTCAGAATCTGGGCGATGTAGACGGAGGATTATCCTACACAAGATGTACAATGATTTATAGATAGAAGTGTCGACTCCGCCAAATACACAGACAATCCACTCAGCGCATCACACTGAGATCATACAACACAATCTTTCATGTTAACACTCCTTCTCAGGCTTCCAAAATCTCTTAGAGAGAGAGAGAGAGAGAGAGAGAGAGAGAGAGAGAGAGAGAGAGAGAGAAGAGAAGAGAGAGAGAGAGAGAATGGGGAGAAGAGAGAGAATGGGGAGAGAGAGAGAGAAAATGGGGAAGAGATAGAGAAAGAATGTGGAGGAGAGAGAGATTGGGAGAGAATGGGGAGGAGAAAGAGAGAGAGAGAGAATGGGGAGGGGATAGAGAGAGGGAGAGAGAGAGAGAGAGAGAGAGAGAGAATGAAGAGGAGAGAGAGAATGAAGAGGAGAGAGAGCATGGGGAGGAGAGAGAGAATGGGGAGGAGAGAGAGAGAATGGGGAGGAGAGAGAGAATGAAGAGGAGAGAGAGAATGAAGAGAGAGAGAGCATGGGGAGGAGAGAGAGAATGGGGAGAAGAGAGAGAGAGGGAGAATGGGGAGAAGAGAGAGAGAGAGAGAAAGAATGGGGAGGGGAGAGAGGGAGAGAGTGGGGAGGGGAGAGAGAGAGAGAGAGAGAGAGAGAGAGAGAGAGAGAGAGAGAGAGAGAGAAAGAATGGTGAGAAGAGAGAGAGAGAGAAAGAATGGTCAGAAGAGAGAGAGAGAATGGGGAGAAGAGAGAGAGAGAATGGGGAAGAGAGAGAGAAAGAATGGGGGGGGGAGAGAGAGAGATTGGGAGAGAATGGGGAGGAGAAAGAGAGATAATGGGGAGAGAGAGAGAGGAGAGAGAGAGAGAATGGGGAGAAGAGAGAGAGAGAGAATGGGGAGAAGAGAGAATGGGGAGGAGAGAGAGGGAATTTAATTTAAGAGATGGAGCTATAATCTCTGAGAGCATAAATGATCTGAAGAATAATGATACCGCTGGATCTTTTCAGGTTCCTAAAGCACCATATTTAGCATAATAAAGCGGCCCTAGATACGGATACTGTATATTGTTTCATCTAGGCAAAGGCACCGGAGCACAAGGATGGATTTTAGGCCCCATTTACGCTTTAGCTGAACATCTTAGGGCGCTTTTTCATATAACAATTGTGTGGATTAGCTCCAAACAGTAGCGCATTAAGGACGCATCCACTCGCAGAAATCTTCATTTCAGGTTTTCCTTGCCCACTTTTATTAAATGACAGTTCACAAACAAGAACAATTACCCTTGCCGGGGTTCTTTAGCATATCTTGGCAACACATGCCCATCCAGACTCCTGGCTTTGCATTTGCAGCACCGCAGCTCTGGCCTTAGACCTCAGGCCCCCTGTCTGTTGCTCCAGTCTCAGTCTCGTCCTAAACTGCACACTTGGCTTTTCCAGCCTGCAGCACCCTGGGACTCCACTCTGACTCCTGGGTGGAGTTTTCCTGTCCCCCAGGTGGAGCCCTGAACTCTTCCCAACACCTTTATTTTAAAGGCTGTGCACACCTGTGCCATCGGTATGCGCTGGCCACTCAAATTCTGGAGACAGGAATGGAGATAACACAGTGGCATTGCCATGCACTACCACACAATGTAATGAAAATGTTTAAATTCTACATTGACTGTGTTTGAATAACATTGACCCCCATAAGTTCCCATTTTGGTTATGGGTGGTCTCTGAATATGGAGGGATGATAGTACATTCCCTATACAGAACAATTTATGGATACCATGTACTAACCAATTATTAAAAGAACACTAAGAGTTAAATTGCCCCATTGGGCTCCTGGAAGAGATACCATTATGTCCTACACCATGTTTTTTTGGGAAGCTCAAAGCGCAACAAAATGATACATGGATAAATATCACATCAGGACCCCTTGGATGGAGAACTTTTTACCTGCTCATTTCCACATTGAATCGTTGACCTTATAAACACCCCACTTGGGGCTATAGCTTTTCTTGCAGTGGGGGGACTACCACTGCCCCCCCCATCCCCTCTATGTACCTCCTTTCCCATTCTCCGTTCCTTCCTCTCTAGTCCTTATTCCTATCTCTGGACTCTACTCCGGCTTTCCTGTCCCATCCCCCCTCCCTTACTTTGGTTATTCCCAATTTGTGGTTCTTTTCATCACTCCTGACCTCCTTCTTTCTATAGTAATCCTTAAAGGAGAACTATTAGGCGAGTGATTTTCACTCATCCTCATAGTTAGAGCCGACATGTGACAATGAAACTGTCACATGTTGGCTCTATAGATCGGGAAGTGAGTGAGCACATACTATCGCTCGCTCACTACCCACTCATCTCCCTGCAGAGAGCAGTGACTGCCAGTCACCGCAGGGATTCCCTCCTTCCCCGCTCCGTTCCTCCAGCCCTGACTGGAGGAACGGACGGGGGCGGGCACAGCTGGCTCTGCCTGTAGATAGGCAGAGCCCGCTGTCAGCTATCTAGGTGGATCCAGACAGTATTGTCAGGACCGGTCCCGGCTGCGATGCTCTCAGTATATAGCAAGCTGTAGCTCACTATATACTGAGCTTTGAGTCACTAGAGGACATTAGAATATGTCCTCCTATGACCCTGAAGAGAACTATGGGATAAAAAAGTTACTCCATAGTTCTCTTTTAACTATTCAGAATATTAACTAAATGTTCCATGTCCTTCAAAAATGTTTATACTGCCTTTCGAATAGAATGTTATATAAGTGTGTAAAGCCTAATAAAAATATCTTGAACTAAAAAACCCTAATAGGACCTCGGTGGCCATGTCAAGTCATCACTAGGACAGAGGCGAAAGAGAACACCACATCAATGAATACATATTTTGTAAGTGGGGGTCAGTGGGAAAAAAAAGCTTCAGAAAGAAGCTTTGACTTCATGGCTGAAGAGGCATGAGTTCCTTCTTATTGGCTTGAATGCCATGAACTCTTGTCTTCCAGCAATGAGGACCAATGGGTACAGATCACTGCTCCTCAGGGCCTGGACCAAGTGCCATAAGTAAGTTCAGATAGGCTATCATAATCTGCTTAGGTTTGGCTGAAGAGGCTTGCGTTTCAGTGGGACAAAAGCTTCCTTTGGTTCCAGTTACAATTCCATTGAGCAAGGCAAGGCACCTGTGCCGCATTATCAAAACATTCCTCAATTGAAAAATTCGGTCTCAACTGCAGGGAAGTGATCTGTAATCTTCATCTCGGGTTCTTTTGAAGCTAACAACTATAAAAAAAAAGTGCATTTGATTTTATATTATGTAACCAGTGGCGTAACAATAGCCATAGCGACCCATGCGGCCCGGCCAGGACACCCCCCTGATGCCGTGCGGGCCGCCTGGGTCGCTATGGGTTCGAACGTGCCGCTGTTCAGATCACCGTGATCTGTGCAGCGCTGCATTCTTCTCCATAGCCGCTGATGAGTCAATGAGAGTCAGCAGCAGCGGTGGAAGAGGCTGGACGTGGCGGGGAGGAGGAGGCGGGGCCCGGGGGGGTCAGCATCAGAGAAGGAGGCAGGGACGGTGACGGAGGAGGAGGCGGGCCCGGTGATGGAGGACGGAGTGGGCCTGGCGACGGAGGAAGAAGAGGCGGACAGGTAAGGAGTGTGACCAGCCCACCTGAGGGTGACCCAGCAGAGCCCACCATAGAGAGTCTGCAGAATGTACGGAATGCAGATGAAACTTCACAGCAGCGATCTCTAGATTGATAACTAAGAGTAACCTGATTGCTTATTTAATTTAAGAAAACCTACATAAGTCAAAGTTTACAATGTTCTATAGTGGATCTAACAGTATTTCTGTATTTGCATGTGTGCCCTTCTTTACACCATGTGGACCACTGACCATCAGACCACTATGAGCTGGTTGGACATCCCATTCCAAAATCATGAACATTAATATGGAGTTGCCCCCCTTTGTGGCTATAACATCCTCCACACTTCTGGGAAGGCTTTTGACAAGATTTTGGAGGATGTCAGTGGGGATTTGTGCCCATTTGTGAGATCCTGATGTTGGATGAGAAGACCTGGCTCATGATCAACGTTCCAATTTATCCCAAAGGTGTTAAGTAGGGTTGCGGTCAGGGCTCCGTGCAGGACACTTGAGTTCCTCCACACCAAACTGGTCACACCATGTCTTTATGGAGCTGGCTTTGTACACAGGGGACAGTCATGGTGGAGCAGAAAAGGGTCTTCACCAAACTGTTATCACAAGGCTGGAAGAGCACAATTGTCTACAATGTCTTTGTATGATGGAGTATTAACAGGGGCCTTCATTGGAAACAAAAGAACCCAGTCACTTGAAGGGTGTCTGTGGGAATTTGCACTCATTTGTGAGGTCCGGTACTGATGTGGGATGAGTAGACCTGGCTCACCGTTGGTTCCAATTTATCCCAAAGGTGTTAAGTAGGGTTGAGGTCAGGGCTCTGTGCAGAACACTCGAGTTCCTCCACACCAAGCTGGTCACACCATGTCTTTATGGAGCTGGCTTTGAGCACAGGGGACAGTCATGGTGGAACAGAAAAGGGTCTTCACCAAACTGTGACCACAAGGTTGGAAGAGCACAATTGTCTACAATGTTTTTGTGTGATGTAGTATTAACAGGAGCCTTCATTGGAAAACATGAGCCCAGTCACTTGAAGGGTGTCTGTGGGAATTTGCCCACTAGTGAGGTCAGGTACTGATGTGGGATGAGTAGACCTGGCTCACAGTCTGTTCCAATTTATCCCAAAGGTGTTCAGTGGGGTTGAGGCCAGGGCTCTGTGCAGGACACTCAAGTTCTTCCACATCAAACTGGTCACACCATGTCACTATAGCGCGGGCTTTGTACACAGGGGACATGGTGGGTCATGGTGGAACAGAAAAGGGTCTTCACCAAACTGTGACCACAAGGGTGGAAGAGCACAATTGTCTACAATGTCTTTGTATGCTGTAGTATTAACAGAACCTTCATTGGAGACACCTGAACTCCATCAATTGCAGGGGGGTCTACATTCTTTTGACCATATAGTGTATTCGTGATTCAGCATAGACACTTCCAAGTATTGCCCACACATCCTGGGAAAAAAAAGCCACAGAGCATGCCCAAAAATGCTACACTTGATCTCCGTTCTGCCAAAAAGAGAGAAGATACAGAAGAGCCTTTGTGCACGGCTAAACACAACAACATGATTCATATGTGTTCTCTATTTTTAGATATAGTAAGTACAGCGCGTAGCAATTTGTTGCCTACTTATAAGTTCCGATGCTGGAGCGTCTGTGGAATGACACGTACATATCCTTGGTGTGAAATGGTGATTTGATGTGTCTTCTCTTTCTTTACAGGTGCAACGACCATCGAGAAGTATGACCTGAGGACAAACAGTTGGGTGCAGATTAGTACCATGAGCGGACGCCGCCTCCAATTTGGAGTCGCCGTGATCGACGACAAGCTCTATGTGGTTGGAGGGCGCGATGGCCTGAAAACCTCCAACACTGTGGAATGCTTCAACCCGGTCACCAAGACGTGGTCGGTTATGCCGCCAATGTCAACGCACAGGCATGGACTGGGTGAGTAACAATCCTTTCCTTTTTTTTATGCATCCCGTGCAAGCAGATTACCAAAATAATACTGAAATGAACTATTTTTATGGGTCATGTGGACAGGAAGTCAGGAGACATCTCTCCAGCGAGCAAACTGAGAGAAATCAGAAGTCTGAGAAGGGTCTAACGATCATAAAAGAAGAAAAGTTTGGGCTGAAAGATGAAATACTTTTTATTCAGAGACGGCACCAATGGCGAGGGGCAGGGCCGGATTTCCCACAAGGCCAACCAAGGCTCGGCCTCGGGGCAGCAAGGGTGTGGAATTCCTATCTCCCGATGCCCGAGCGGGTAATTGTTTTCTACATTTAGCCCTGCTTTGGGCAAGCAGAGCTAAATGCTCATCGGGGAAGCCACCGCTTGTTCTGTACAAGTGATCTTGGCAATATTGTATGCAGGCCCGGATTCCCCACAAGGCCAGGCCTCGGGGCGGCAGGGAGCCAAGGGACCGCAGCGCCGTGGAGTCCCCCGGCGCCCGGAACATATAGATACACATATAGATACACATATAGGTAAGTTGCTTTCTACATTTAGTCCTGCTTTGGGAAGGATGTCGCCGCAATCACTTGTAAAATGTGTGCTGCCTGTCCGTCCTCCCCTCCTCCCCTGCACCTACCTCTCTCTGTTGGCTCTGTCTCCCCCCCGGCCGCCAAGTCTGTCTCCTGTCCCTGCTGCCAATGTACACAGTGAGAGGGGAGAGCTGTGCTGTGCTGTGCTCTTCCTCCCTCACCTGTCACAGGAGTTCATCCGGTTGCCATTCTCCATTGATTTGGGGCGGAGGGGGAGGGGGGTTCGGTTGGCGGGGGGGCGTATTGCGGAACCTGGCC
>NW_017307511.1:14056-20999 GCF_000935625.1 Nanorana parkeri
GGGGGGTTGGCTGGTAGCGGGCACATTGAGGTAACTGGCCTTGGTGCAGCAGAGAAAGTAAATCTCCGGCACTGACAAGGGCGCATCCATCTGAAATTTGTAAATCCCGACTGTCATGATATTTTTGCATTTGTGCCCTTTTGCCTGTGCTGGAATAGACTGCACTAAAGGGCCCGTTCCCCCTAAGGCTTTTGCTGGGGAGTTAAAATTGATGTAAACCCAAATTGGATGACATTTACTTTGCTGTGCATCATAAAATTTGCCATTAAAAAAAACAAAACAGAATCCATATGCTCACACCGAATCATCCTTCATCATTAGTGCTGCTGATCTCCTGAATCTTCTTCCTATCTTTATGCACCTCAGCGATGGCTGCATGGCATTTTTCTGGGTGGAACAGTGGAATGTACCTCTGTATTGTGTGTTAAAATGGCCTCCAATAGAAGCCCATGTGACAGTGTGACAACGTAGGAGCACAATTGGGAGACAGGGATAGATCGTTGTCAGTCTATAAAAGGAAGTGCCTGAACAAGAACCCTAATAGCAGCATCACCAGGAATTATTTTACAGAAAGCTGCACATACAAAATGACAATGTTAACGCTCATAAGAGATTGAAGTGATTGGGTTGACATTTATTTTAAACTTCCAAAACTCCAAGAACAGAGCCAAGAACTTTAATAGGGAAAGCTCAGCAGTGGAGCCTCTAGGGAATATACAAATGGGGTGACTCAGCTGACCAGACTCCACTTTCGACTAAAATTGCATTTTTGGGTTAAGGTGTAAATGACTGAACCTAGGTCTTGTTTTGGCTCCAATAGACCCATCGCTGTGCTGCGTTCCCGCTGTGCCCATTCTGAGTAGTTCCCACCATCCCTGTGCTGAGTTCCCGGGTCTGTACCCCCGCTGTGCCCATTATGAGGGGTTCCCACCATCCCTGTGCTGAGTTTCCGGGTCTGTACACCCGCTGTGTCCATTATGAGGGGTTAATTTTGTTTATTGAAAATATTACAAACAAGAACTTATATACAATAAAACAATAATAAATAAATGAATGAATAAAACATATATACAAAATAATTGAATATAACTATACAAAACAAAGGGCAATAACATCAAACAGAAAAATCAATGCGCACAGCATAATCCCTATGAGAGAGCCAGACTAAGGAACATCACCGTCACCATGCATGTCGCCTCTTATCAAAAATGTATTTGATCTGAAAATCTCGGGGAGTGAAGAAAGGACAGAGAGAAAAGCCGCACACCCCGAGATCAACATGCAGCAGCTACAGAGTCCTGATATTCCTCCACGCCTTTATCCAGGCCCCCTGCTGCCACCTGTCTTTCTCAAGACCCCGAATCTTCCCGACCTCACCCAGAATGTCCTGCACCACCACCTGGACAGGGAGGATTTTACTCCGCAAGGATACCTGACACCGTGCACTCCACGTGAAATAACGGACTACGAGACTAACTAGAAAAAGTGTTTCCAAATCATAATCCCGGCGAGTCTGGAATGCCAGCTCCCACCATCCCTGTGCTGAGTTCCCGGGTCTGTACACCCGCTGTGCCCATTATGAGGAGCTCCCACCATCCCTGTGCTGAGTTCCCGGGTCTGTACACCCGCTGTGCCCATTATGAGGAGCTCCCACCATCCCTGTGCTGAGTTCCCAGGTCTGTACCCCCGCTGTGCCCATTATGAGGGGCTCCCACCATCCCTGTGCTGAGTTCCCGGGTCTGTACACCCGCTGTGCCCATTATGAGGGGCCCCCACCATCCCTGTGCTGAGTTCCCGGGTCTGTACACCCGCTGTGCCCATTATGAGGGGCTCCCACCATCCCTGTGTCTCCTGCCTGTGCTGGTTCCTACATGTGAGATCTTCGGCTGCGTGTGTGAGTCTGGGGGGGGGTTACAAAGTCACTTTTTTTTACTAGCGTAGTTTTCAAAGTGAATAAAATGTCAATCTGCTGTCCCCGGGATGGTCACATTGTCCCGCAGAATCGCCCGGTCAGCACTTTGTAGGTCAATTATGCAGTACGGAGGGACAGGAAATCTCCGGCTCAGGCGCGCGGTGAAGGGCAGGCTTAATCTGTGAACAAGCGGCGTGCGTTTCCTCCGCGAGAGGCTAATTAGGAAAAGTTCATAAATAATACATCGGCTATGGATCTTTAGAGAACTTAAATACATTTTACTGCGACACAGGAAGCGGGCCACGTACACACAGCCGCCCACTCCTGGCCTCAAAACCCTTAAATTAATAATGTTTATTCCGCGCGGAGATGATTAAATGTGCGGCGTTTCCGCGCGTCTGCCGAGAAATAATCACTTTCGTTTACACTTGTTTAATTAGCTTTGATTAGATCAGCTATTCGTGTGATTTATGGATCTTTGCCGGGAACGTCTGAGCGCTCAGGTCGCCGATACCCGGAGTGGATGAAAAGTTGCGTTTGTCGATCCTTCTACAACTGTTTTTTTTTGCAGGCGTGGCGGTTCTGGAAGGTCCGATGTATGCCGTGGGCGGCCATGATGGATGGAGCTACCTTAACACAGTGGAGCGGTGGGATCCTCAAGCGCGGCAATGGAATTACGTCGCCAGCATGACAACCCCCAGGAGCACGGTTGGGGTGGCAGCTTTGAATAACAAGTGAGTGTGTACGCAGAGCGGATCCACTATAGGGGTTTCATTGTGCCGGAGGACTGCTGCGGGAGGCTTGTGTGGGCCGGGGACCAATATAAATACAACTTACTACAAATACAATTGTAGGAAGAGACAAATGTATCAACTATTGTTACAACAAAGCGGGTCTTCCATGGGAAACGGACTTTGTTGACAGCCCTCCCCCCCCAACAAAAAATGCCAAAAAACTGTTCACCCCCTGTTCTTTCCATCCAGTTCTCAGAATCACACAGCACAGCCTCGTCTATAGGAGGAGGAGACCTGATTTGTTTTCCTTTTTCAGTTAAGTAACACTTAGAGGTCTTGTCCCCCCCCCCCCAGCCTGCGATTGGACAGTGAAAGGAGAAGCAGCAGACTGAGGAGCTCATCTTTCTGTCACTCTGCTCTTTCTTCCTATCAGCATGTTTCTTGTTAGCACATGAGCTCAACGGACTAGCTCCTTGTGCTGCTTCTCCCTCCCCAAGCCTAAGCTCTGCTGTACAGGGACTGCAATAGGCAGCTACTGTATTCAGGAATGTTCACTGCTTATATATTTAAAAAAATACATTTAAAGTGACATTAAACCCTCAGATTTTTTAACATAAAACAATACTGTAATGTGCGCCTTACTGTAATCCATGGTTGTTTCCCTTCTCTTTGCTGCTCTTCCTTATAAATCCTCATCTCTTCTCATGCAGGGGGAGAACTTCTGTTTTGAAATGGATACATGGTGTCTGTGTGTAGGTTCACAACCTGAGCCAGCACTACAGGAAGAGGCACTCAGCTGCAAAGGGAAGTTCTCCCCAAGCATGAGAAGACATGATGATTTAAAAGGAAGAGCAGCAAAGAGAAGGGAAACTACCATGGATTACAGTAAGGCAGAGCGGGAGGGGGGAATCCAGCCCCTCCCCTGTCACGGCAGAGAGCCGTGACAGGATCGAGAGGTGAGGGAACGCCGGTATGTGTTCGCTCACTTCCCGATCTACTGAGCCGACCTGTGATAGTCTCATTGTCATTGAGGTGAGTGGAAAAAATCACTCATCTCATAGTTCTCCTTTAATGATATATTATTCTAATATAATGAATACAGAGTTGCACTGATTTGTGTCCTATATAGACACCAATGAATTACAGATGCATTGGGGGAAAGCAAGATGGTGTGGACTGACCCCTATAGTTCTATAAGCAGTTACTACACGGGTGGCACAGTCTGCAGAGCTGTACCCATCCCAGGTCCTTTATACTGCATAACATGAAGCAGACATGGAGACACGAGATAACAGTCAGGAAACAATAACTGGCTGCTAACAAAGACCCTTCAACAATGGGGGGAACGTGACTTTCTAGCCACAGAATTCCTGAGATAACAGAAGCCTCTGGATAAACCTGGATTACAGCGCCCCCTGCAGGTGGACACGGAACAGAAACGATGCTCTACGTACCTTTCATACATTTCCTACAGATCGGAACAGCCAACATCCAGAGATAATGAAAGGAAGCCACGAACATGGCCACCATTATGTGGCGGCAGGCACCCCAGGACAATCGATCCTGGAGGAAATAGCGATGTCCCCCCTGGGGTCCTACGGGTAAGGGCTCATTCACACGAGGAAAGGCTGGCACGTACAGCTCCGTGCTGCATGCAGGACTTTGTCGGGCAGCTCCCGGGAAGGACAGGCGCTGCATGTGATTAGTACGCAGCCCCGTCCTTCTCTATGAGAGTACGCACTCACCCGCCGTGCGCACATCTGTGCGGGTGTCCGTACTCGTATGGATCCTGTCAGTGTCTGAGCCGGGACACCCGCACCCGTACGGACCTGCACTTGGAGTGAGCGTGGGCTGTGTATGGCCGCATACTGCCATAGAGAAGGACGGGGGCTGCGTACTAATCACACACAGCACCTGTTCTTCCCGGGAGATGCCTGATACGGCCGTGCACGCAGCACAGAGCTGTACATGCCGGCCTTATGTCGTGTGAAGCAGGCCTTGCAGTAAAGGTCCATTAGTTTTGTCTGGGCCCGCTCCCCCTTTAAAAATAACCCAATGTTAGATGTTCCAAAATACAGTATACTTGTAATTAGGGATGCACCGATACTAGTATCGATATCGGTGCTGATTCCGAGTATTTGGGCAAGTACTCGTACTCGCCCAAATGCTCCGATGCCTAGCACGAGTACTTCCGGTATCAGGAAGCCGGGCAGCGCGTCATTACACGCTGCCCGGTTTCGCGATTGACCTGAAACTGGCCTCGTGAGGTAAGGTTACCTTACCTTAGTATGTTAAGAACACAAAAAAAGGATAAAGCGCAATCCTGTGGGCGAACTTCAATGGGGTGGCTGATATTTGTAGGTGTGCAAAGCTCCTCACTACAGGGAGAGGACCCTGTCTATACGTAACTGCAGATAAAAACTCAAAGGACAGGAGCGCAACTACCAGGAGTGACGTGAACGGAGTGGATCTAGTGGGTCTATGCGAAGGGGGAAGATAGTAACGAGTAACGGAAAAAAAATTATCGGTACTCGGTACCAAAATACCGGTATCGGTGCATCCCTACTTGTAATGAAATAAGTTGTATCCACACTTACCCCACCCCCGTCTTCTGCTCACGGCCCCTACGCTTGGCTTTCCTATTGGCTTCAATGTATTTCACCAAAAGGGTCAAATTGTTTTTCGAATCTTCCAATTTTTAACAGAATTTGGGGAACATTTTTCCCGATAGACTACAACACTCTATAATAGAGGTAGGCAACAACATTCTGCAAGTCCCATGAGGCATTGCAAGAGTCTGCAGCTGCAGGCGTGACTACCAGAGGCAAGGCACCCAAGCTGAAGTGCCAAGACTGTATACCCCTGGTCTGTACCCCTGGTCTCAGTTTCCCTCATTGAGCTTCCTCTATAGTTCAGTGAAGAGAATAAGTTGCCCTCTTCCGTACAGATAACCTGTAATTTAGGTGATGCGGCCCTTTTAATCTATGAACAGATTGGAGGGTATATCGTTTTCGCACTAAGCACTTTTTCCTGAAATGCGACCGCAGCAGATTTTTTTTTGCTACCCTCCTTTTCCTAAACTGCAGCAGAAGCCGGTTCCTTTCATGTGCCCTTTGTGCGAGGGACGCAGCTGCGCCATTAATGGCTCTCCCAACATCCCCATTCAGCTCGGCCGAATTATTTATGCAGCTGCCGAACAATCGCTCAATCACAGACTCTTTATTCCTCCGATATAAACCCGCCGTCGCCGCTTCCGTATCGTCGCGCCGCCTTCTATTCGGGAAATCATTCTATGTAGGACGGTCTCCCTCAGCACTCGGTCTACGGACAGGATTCTGACCTATCAGCAAAGTGCAGACGCTTGAAAACATGACACCGATCATTAAATACAACGTATCCGCGGAGTGGAAACATAGAACTCAGGATCTCTCCGGGCCCCCGAGCCCCGAGCCCTCCCAGAGCCTCAACGCTTTTCTTTTCCTGTCTCATTTTTGCTCCTCACAACTTAGTAGATGTAAACCCAAACAGGGCTATTTACAGAAGGGTGAAGAGTTTGGAGGAGGAAGAAGGGAACAATCTAGGCCAACATAGCTTTCCAAACTCTTCACCCTTCTGTGAATAACCCCGATTATGAACACTGATTCGTTTCGTGAAGCACCGCGCATCCTAAACAATTGCAATTGTATCCGTTGTCACTCTATAACAGGAAGTTCCTGAAAAAGGACCTCTATGGCGGGATCACCCTGGATTATAATGAAGGATGTGGATTTGGTTTTAATAATATTATAAATACCCAGATAGCAAGCAATTGAGCTGCAAGTTTGATAATGACTCGCTAAACTATCGCAGACTTGCCGAGCTTCACAATTTTGTTGCACAATTACAGCAAGTCTGCATTGCAAGTCTCCAGACCAGCCAGCTTGCAGAGCTATTGCTAAGACCTGCAGGACTCTTGCTGTAGACTTGCCGAGCAAATTTGCTACAAATTCACAAACTGCTACAAATTCAAAAAGTGTCGCCTAGAACTTGTGCTGCTGCGAGTGTTCTGCAAGTCTACAACCTGCCAGGAATGTGTGCAGCAAGGTAACAAGAATTACAATGTAACCCCGGCACACGTTTGTGGCAAGTTATCCTTCCTATCTGGGTAGTAATGAGTGAATGTGGGCGGGTTCGGCTTGCAAATAGTTTTGCTCATCTTGCTTGAAGTTTGCGAAGAACCCCGTTAAAGTCTATGAGGGGCGAATATTGTTATTTATATTCTATGTGTAAGGCTAATAAGCATCATTTCATCAAATGA
>NW_017307511.1:22073-29041 GCF_000935625.1 Nanorana parkeri
GCGACGCCCTGCTTTCTGATTGGCCGGGAAGCTGGCTTCATGCTCCCTCGTCATCTCATGACAAGAGAGCATGGAGCCGGCCTCCCGGCCAATCAGAATGCAGGGCGTCGCGTCATTACACGGCGCCCGGCTTCCTGATCGGCCGGCTAGACGGCTCCGGCTGGGTACCGGACGAAGGCCGCGTTCTCGCTGGAGAGGCCCCGGGGGGTGACAGGCTGCACATACTAAGGTAAGAGGGGACTTTCTTGTTAATCGGGAAGCCGGGTGGCGACTCTTTACACGCCACCTGGCTTCCTGAATGGGACTTCCGTTACTCGGTAATTGATATCGACGAGTAACGGAAAAAAAATTATCGGTACTCGGTACCAAAATACCGGTATCGGTGCATCCCTACTTGTAATGAAATAAGTTGTATCCACACTTACCCCACCCCCGTCTTCTGCTCACGGCCCCTACGCTTGGCTTTCCTATTGGCTTCAATGTATTTCACCAAAAGGGTCAAATTGTTTTTCGAATCTTCCAATTTTTAACAGAATTTGGGGAACATTTTTCCCGATAGACTACAACACTCTATAATAGAGGTAGGCAACAACATTCTGCAAGTCCCATGAGGCATTGCAAGAGTCTGCAGCTGCAGGCGTGACTACCAGAGGCAAGGCACCCAAGCTGAAGTGCCAAGACTGTATACCCCTGGTCTGTACCCCTGGTCTCAGTTTCCCTCATTGAGCTTCCTCTATAGTTCAGTGAAGAGAATAAGTTGCCCTCTTCCGTACAGATAACCTGTAATTTAGGTGATGCGGCCCTTTTAATCTATGAACAGATTGGAGGGTATATCGTTTTCGCACTAAGCACTTTTTCCTGAAATGCGACCGCAGCAGATTTTTTTTTGCTACCCTCCTTTTCCTAAACTGCAGCAGAAGCCGGTTCCTTTCATGTGCCCTTTGTGCGAGGGACGCAGCTGCGCCATTAATGGCTCTCCCAACATCCCCATTCAGCTCGGCCGAATTATTTATGCAGCTGCCGAACAATCGCTCAATCACAGACTCTTTATTCCTCCGATATAAACCCGCCGTCGCCGCTTCCGTATCGTCGCGCCGCCTTCTATTCGGGAAATCATTCTATGTAGGACGGTCTCCCTCAGCACTCGGTCTACGGACAGGATTCTGACCTATCAGCAAAGTGCAGACGCTTGAAAACATGACACCGATCATTAAATACAACGTATCCGCGGAGTGGAAACATAGAACTCAGGATCTCTCCGGGCCCCCGAGCCCCGAGCCCTCCCAGAGCCTCAACGCTTTTCTTTTCCTGTCTCATTTTTGCTCCTCACAACTTAGTAGATGTAAACCCAAACAGGGCTATTTACAGAAGGGTGAAGAGTTTGGAGGAGGAAGAAGGGAACAATCTAGGCCAACATAGCTTTCCAAACTCTTCACCCTTCTGTGAATAACCCCGATTATGAACACTGATTCGTTTCGTGAAGCACCGCGCATCCTAAACAATTGCAATTGTATCCGTTGTCACTCTATAACAGGAAGTTCCTGAAAAAGGACCTCTATGGCGGGATCACCCTGGATTATAATGAAGGATGTGGATTTGGTTTTAATAATATTATAAATACCCAGATAGCAAGCAATTGAGCTGCAAGTTTGATAATGACTCGCTAAACTATCGCAGACTTGCCGAGCTTCACAATTTTGTTGCACAATTACAGCAAGTCTGCATTGCAAGTCTCCAGACCAGCCAGCTTGCAGAGCTATTGCTAAGACCTGCAGGACTCTTGCTGTAGACTTGCCGAGCAAATTTGCTACAAATTCACAAACTGCTACAAATTCAAAAAGTGTCGCCTAGAACTTGTGCTGCTGCGAGTGTTCTGCAAGTCTACAACCTGCCAGGAATGTGTGCAGCAAGGTAACAAGAATTACAATGTAACCCCGGCACACGTTTGTGGCAAGTTATCCTTCCTATCTGGGTAGTAATGAGTGAATGTGGGCGGGTTCGGCTTGCAAATAGTTTTGCTCATCTTGCTTGAAGTTTGCGAAGAACCCCGTTAAAGTCTATGAGGGGCGAATATTGTTATTTATATTCTATGTGTAAGGCTAATAAGCATCATTTCATCAAAAGAGGAGAGAGTGGGGAGGAGAAAGAGAGATAATGGGGAGAGAAGAGAGAGAGAGAGAATGGTGAGAAGAGAGAGAGAGAGAATGGCCAACAAGATCCACCCCAAACCATGTGGGCTGCAACAACTCGTATCCACCTTGTTCATCCAAAGCTCCCATGACTGCAAAAGAGAAGAGAGAGAGAATGGGGAGAAGAGAGAGAGAGAGAGAGAAAATGGGGAGGGGAGATAGGGAGAGAGAGGGAGGGATGAATAAAGAAATGAGAGAGAGAGAGAGAGAGAGAGGGAAGGAAGGAGGAAAAAGAGAAAAAGAAAGGAAGGAAGGAGGAAAGAGAGAAAAAGAAAGGAAGGGATGAAGGAAGAAAGAAAGAAAGAAAGAAAGAAAGAAAGAAAGAAAGAAAAGAAGGAATGAGGAGAGAGAGAAAAAAGAGATAGAAAGTAAGAAGGAGAGAGAGAGAGAGAGAGAGAGAGAGAGAGGGAGGAAAAGAAAGGAAGGGATGATGGAAGGAAGGAGGAATGAAAGAAACAAAGAAAGAAAAAAATATATTCCTCCTCGCACAGAATTGACAGCTCCAGCACACACCAACAATATGGCTGATGTAATCCCGCCCTTTTATATGGGGCGGGGTTATCCATTCTTTTAAACGATTGGCTCTTGTGACTCAGCTGACCAGGTAAAAGTGCATTATAAGTTGTTTCTTATTATTGGCACCAAACCTGCAAAATGTTTCTTGATATGTAAACTCTGCGGATCTCTGGGGTTCTCTGCCAACGCATGGTAGGGGCGGAACTTAACCCGATCCCTAATTATAACGATTGTCTAATCAGATTGTTTCATTTCTATTTAGAAGTGAATTGACACAAAGTGATTACATTTATCTGCTTCAGCACAACTCCAGCTAATGTGAAGTAACATCACCGACGGCGATATATCATCAGACCCTTTGCAACATTTTATAATTATGACGCCGCCAAGTTCAAGCGGCGGGTTTGGCGTCCGTCAATCGAAATCTCTGAGATCACAGGGCGAGCGGCGCTCGCCGGGGATTTTCGGATGCTGCGGGCGATCGGCTGCTTTCAGGGTGAATTCAGAATTTCACGGTCACATGGATCTGACTGGTTCTCAGCTTCTTCTAATTAGTAAATCGCTGGAACGGCCATTTCACACCTTTCTGATTTTTTCCCAGACACGTGTGATGTGTTTTAGGAGCATTTTACAATAAAACACCAAAAAAAAAAACCAAGTGAAAGCTTTTTGCTCGGTGGCAGAAACACTTCACATCTCTCCGAATCCCAATAAATAAATATATATAAATGGATATCTATCTATATATTACAATAAACAGATACGCCCCTGACAATAAGCACTAAGCAAAGTATGTATTTGAATGAATCCGTCCATGTATCCATTTCCAGTTGATTCTTCTATAACCCACCTACCATCATTCATTGTTAGGTATATGTTTTATGTAACACTATATTGATACATTGTTGTATTGATTACCGGGGGAGGGGGGTAGAACAACAAATTTATGTAATTTTTTGATAGATTTTTGAATAGAACCGTATAAATCGAATCAATTTGTAAAGAAAGATGAACACAGTAGAAGAACCCTTCTTTGGTATTTTGGGAGATTTGTGGTTAAAGCGTACCTTCACCCATGTATTGTGTCAGACATTTGTGAACAAAGTCACGAACTGCACAGACACCAGAATTTCTATGATTGTGTCATCTCTGAGCCAGCGTCCAAAAAGTAGATGGTGGCCCTGGATGTTGCTTTAAAGGAGAACTACGGGGTTCAGGCTTTCCCCCATAGTTCTCCTAAGGGTAACGGGAGGACACAAACTAGCGTCCTCCCGTCACCCTAGGCTCAGTATACCGCCAGCAGCAGCTGAGACGCCGCAGCTGAAGCGGATCCCGACAATTATGCCGGGAACCGCCCAGCTGCGTGAGTGACAGCTGGCTCTGCCTATCTAGAGCCAGCTGTACCCGCCCCCTCCCCCGTCCGTTCCGCCAGCCAGCGGGGAGGGGGGAATCCAGCCCCTCCCCTGTCACGACAGAGAGCCGTGACAGTATCGAGAGGTGAGCGAACGCCGGTATGTGTTCTCTCACCTCCCGATCTACTGAGCCGACCTGTGACAGTCTCATTGTCACAGGTCGGCTAGAACCATGAGGTGAGGGAAAAGCACCCCCCTCCCCCCTCATAGTTCTCCTTTAATAAAGATGGTGCTGTTTTTATGGAGAGAAAGGCAGACTAAGGCATTGTCAGGGGGAGGACTGTGATCTCTGTGAGAGGTAATAAATACCTGGAAGTGTTACACTGACACATTAGTTACAACAATGGAGCGGGGTGGCAGGGAATCCCTGCAGGGAGCCATGAGTGATAGTCTGGAGATGATCGAGAAGTGAGCGAGCGACGGTATGTGTTCGCTCACTTCTATTGAGCCGACGTGTCACAGTTTCATTGTCACACGTCGGCTCGAACTATGAGGACGAGCAATTTTCACTCTGCTCATAGTTCTCCTCTAACAATATATTTGGTGGTGATTTCAATTTCTGGCTTTCATCTGAGGAGGAGATGTGATCGCTCTTTCAGCCATGATTCAGGTTCAGCAGTGGAACTGGATTGCCAGGCGGGAAGTGGATCTGTCCTCTAAATGTATCTTCACCTTACAAGAACTCTTGCAGGTACAGGCCAGAAATTCCTTCTCCCAGAATCCTTCAAGTCACATGATCCAATGCCAGAGCATCGGTCATGTGATCTGAGCCAAGTACCATTCAATTAGGTCTAGTCCACCGTCCGCTCTGCTTGAACTCTGTGGGTGCCCTTCACTAGAGATGATGGGACCAGTGAAATGACCACCAGGTGGTGAGTCTCTGCTAGGACAAGGTCATACAGTGCCCAGGGCAAGGGTGCCAAACTGCGACCCCCGTCCCATGATGCGTGCTTCATAGTCTTCTGCAGCTAAGATTACACTCCCAGATGCCACCATACGGTTCTCAGTGTCATCGTGCAGCTCCAGGTCAGCCAATTGGGTTCCAAGTGGACCTGGAAGTGCGCTGTGATGCTGTGGGACCTTTCAGCTGTGTGTTGGGAATAGCATCAGAGAGGTAAAACAAAAGGTGAGGCACAGTGCCCTACTGACCACACGGTAGGCCCTACTAGCCCTACTGATCTGGTCCTGTGGAGAGGAGTAGAGTTTATGAATCCCGAGGAATGATAACCATTGAGCTAGTACACCTCTACTATGACCATTGGTTGTCCTTCATCTCTGATCCATCACTGCGCATCAGACTAATACTGATTTCACCCCTCAGGTTGTACGCGGTGGGCGGCAGGGACGGCAGTTCGTGTCTAAAGTCCATGGAGTGCTTTGACCCTCACACAAACAAGTGGAGTATGTGCGCGCCGATGTCCAAGAGGAGGGGAGGTGTCGGAGTGGCCACATACAACGGATTTCTCTACGCCGTCGGAGGACACGACGCCCCGGCATCCAACCATTGTTCCCGCCTGTCAGACTGTGTGGAGAGGTAATGCAGCTTCTAATTTCCCAATTTGGTGAAGGAAATGGAGAATTCAACAAGCTGTAAACTTTTTTTTGTATACTAGTTGGTCCCATTATCATCATCATCAATTGTCATCTTCATCGTCATCGTCATCATCGTCATGTAGAGGTATTGTTTAAGGCCTAGCTACAGCCAAAACGTTTTGGCTCTGACAATCTGGCAACATTGTCTTAACAAAATGTTTTTCCAATCTAAGATATGACCCTAAAACGGACAACTGGACAACAGTGGCCCCGCTGAGCATTCCCAGGGACGCCGTCGGAGTCTGCGCACTTGGAGATAGACTGTACGCTGTGGGCGGATATGACGGCCAATCGTACCTCAGCGCGGTGGAGTCTTACGACACACAGACCAATGAGTGGACGCAGGTGGGATACTTATATATTTATAAATGGCAGCACCCAAAGCTACGAGCGTACCTTATAATTCAGGTTCCTGAACATAGGTGAGGACGTCACTGGAAACATTCGAGAACCAATGAAATCTTAAAGGAGAACTATGAGGGGGGAGGGGGGTGCTTTTCACTCACCTCATAGTTCTAGCCGACCTGTGACAATGAGACTGTCAATGATCAATAACACTAATACTAATTATTATTATTTAATAATGATAATAATAGTCATAATAATAGCAATGAGTAATAATAATATATCAGCAAGAAAACAGATCTCTTTTTTAAATAAACACAAATGAGTACACAGATTTTTTTTTCTCTAATATTTGCTATTATTTGTATCTGTAGAAATCATTTTTTCACCATTTTAAGACACTTTACTATGTCCAGAACATGTTTTATACGAGTTATAAATAACTTCAGACAAATATTTCTCACAAACAAAAAAACCCAAATGGTTGTGATTTAGTAGAAAGGTTTAACAATGAGATAAAAAACAAACTATTATAGATTTAGTCAAACAAAACAAATGTTTGCAGGTTATACGTAGATGTAAAGTCTGAATCATTTATTGAAGCTCTGAATCCTAACAATTGCCTTTTTCAAGATAAATAACTTGTTTCCCGCCTTGCTTCCTTGCATTATTTTTCCTCTTTCCTGCTCACTTCCTGTCTACATGAACTCCAGCGATGGCTGCACGGCATTTCTCAGGACGGGTTTCCTGATGGTGACAACAGTGGACCGTGTCTGTGTAATGTCTGTTGAAACAGGAACTTGTAGTCTCCATCTGGGGGCGTCCCTAAAATTTTCACCACCTGAGTCAGGGGGTGGGGTTGCTGGTGGTGCACCTTATGTGGATGGGAAATGTTGGTGGTGCATGTTACCCA
>NW_017307511.1:29070-32577 GCF_000935625.1 Nanorana parkeri
GTCCATGCAACAGGGTGACAATGCAGGAACACAATTGGGAGACAATGACGGAGCGTTGTCATCTCATGACAGGACGTGCCTGCACAAGGACTTTCATGGCAGGATCACCATGGAATAATTTACTGAAAGCTGCAGATTTAAATAATATTCAACCTTCGAAATGACATGTTAACACTCATATGAGATTTTAGTGATTTAGGTTTAAAAAAAAACTCTTAAAATAAGCAATTTTCTTTCAATAAATAACATAAATAAATGATTACATAACATAAATAACAAATAAATACTTAAATAAATAAATGAATAAATAACATAAATAAATGACAAAAAAAACCCCATAAATAAATAATTAAATAACATAAATAACAAATAAATAAATACTTAAATAAATAGATAAATAACAAAAATAACATACATAAATGACAAATAAATAACATAAATAACCAACAAATACATTACAAATGAATAAATTACACAACTCAATAAATAAAAATATGTACGACACTTCTCATTCGCTTTGCTTTGCAGGAAGTCTCTCTGAATATCGGAAGAGCCGGCGCGTGTATCGTCGTGATCAAGTTGCCGTGATTTTGTTTTCTGCTTGAGAACAATGACGCAAAAGAATGAACTTCATTTATGATCTGAAGCACATCGAGAGACACTCGACCCCCCCAGCCCCCCTCCCAATCTTCATTCAATTAGGATTCATAACCAAGCTATGGTGGGAACACAACTTTACCAACAATCTTTTTTTCTGAATATTTGTAACAAAAAGAGAAAAAAAAAGGGAAAAAAAAGAAAACCAGAAGAAGAAGGAATGACTGACTGCCATTTTGGTAAATTCTGAGGCACACTGAATGCGTTAAGGAACACGAGTGACGACGAGCGGACGCGTCAGCACACTTCACGTTGAAAAAGAACCAAAAAACGTTGTCTTTCTAATTATATTTTATGTACCATCGGAAAAAAAAAAATAGGTGCCTGCAGCCCGAAGGCGTCGTATATTTTAATATGTATCAAAATGTAGAAAAAAACATTAAATGAGACACGGGGTATTTTTTATTAGGGACGAAAAAAAGATTTTAGAGAAGCCAACAGACAGGAAATGGGGATTTTGCTTATTCGGTAACATGGCTTCTGTGTAACGCGGATTCCCTTCTTCACGCATTGAGCCGAGTGACGGGATTATCATCTCATATTCAGAATCGTGGGGCCAGTTCGCTGAGCGCTCCATGCGATATTGTAACAACGTCCGCAATTGTTTTTTTTAAATTGTTCTTTATTAACAGAAAATGTTATTATGAGGCGAGTGATTTTCACTCAGCCTCATAATCTGAGCCGACCTGTGACAATGAGACTGTCACACGTCGGCTCTATAGATCGGGAGGTGAGCGAACACATACCGTGACTCGCTCACTTCTCGATCCTGTCCCTGCAGAGAGCCGTGACTGTCACTCACGGCTCCCTGCAGGGATTCCCCCCTTCCCTGTTCGATCCTCCAGCACTGACTGGTAGACTTGTTCGCCGTCAAAAAATTTGTTCCGTTTTGTAATATCCGTTATTTCGTAATTCGTATCCGAAACTCAATTCGGATTCGTCCGAAATACGGATTTTCGTTAGTTTCGGCACATTTTCGTACCTTTGTTAATATTGGAGTCGATGTGGTAGTTGTTTTTGTATCCGAATTCCGTATTTCGGACTTAAAAAAAAACTCCAATATAAATGTACTTTTTAACTTCAATATAACGAATGTTCGTAACGGAACGAAAATACGTCAACGGAATTTTGTATTTCCTGCCTGTGTATTGTAATGCAACTCTCAGCAGCAGCGGATCCGTATTTCGAGTTAAAAAAAATCTTGTCATGTTGTTCAACCTCATTTACAGGGGTAATATTAGTTCCCGTTTCAAAGAAATTCGGATCCGAAATTCGTTAACGGAATTTCGTATTTCGGATATAAATTCGGAAACTGCAATTCGGATTTCGTATGCTTCCGAATTTACGAATTTCAGGAAAATTCGTACGAATTTCGATTCGTAACGAAACGAATCGCACATGTCTACTGACTAATGGAACGGACGGGGGAGGAGGCGGGTACAGCTGGCTCTGACTCTAGATAGGCAGAGCCAGCTGTCAGTCACGCAGCTGGGCGGATCCAGACAGTAATGTCGGGATCCTTCCCGGATGCGGCTCTCTCGGGAGAACTGCGGGATAAAAAGGTTACCCCCATAGTTCTCTTTTAAGTCATTTGCCTGGAGTTCGGCTTTAAGTATTTAACTTCTTGTTTCTGCTGTTCTAACAGAGTTATCCACAAAAGGGTGAAGAGTTTGGAGAAGTGAACAATCTAGGCCAAAATAGCTGATTTGAGCACTTTAGGTGCCGATAGATCAACAAATTTGTAATGGAAAAAAAAAAAAAAGACTTGCAATGATTTAATCTGTGACGTGACTATAGCCGTAGCAGCCGAGGCGGCCGCTATGGGGCCTTGGGGTGGAAGGGGGCCCCATTAGATTGTTGAGGCAAATTAAACATAGAACATGTGAAGATAACACCGTACAGTATCATTGAGGGTTGTAATGGTTTCATTCGACTACAACTCTAATCCACCGTAAAGTCTACAATGGACGTCAGATGACAAGAGGAGTCTTTGGAGTCTTGCCATTGTAACTCACGGCTCAGAGAGAGGTCATAGGGGGGAGGGGCGACACATTTTTGCTATGGGGTCCTGTGAGCTATAGTTACGTCCCTTTACAAATGTGCAAACTGAAGAGAATATTGTTGTGGGATTCAGGGCAGCCATCAGGGGGGTACGGCAGATACTCATGTAAGGGGTCCGGGCATCCTGGGGGGCCCGCTCGGGTCCCTTACATGACTATCGGCCGACGGTGAAGGGTGAGGAGGCGGAGGCCTGGCCCTAGCAGCGCAGGGCCCCAGCATTGCAGCTCCAGTGGCTTTGAGATAAGCTAGGGCCCCATCAGCGACGCTGCTCGTCTGATGTCGGACTGGCCGGAAGTGACGTCACTTCTCGCCGTTCCGGCGGCAGACGAGGCCATGTGTGCAGGTAAGAGGAGCTAGGAAGGAAGGAAGGAAAGGAGGGGGAGGGATGCAGCTTTGACCAGCCCACCTGAGACCCCTTCAGAGCCCACCATAGACAGTCTCAGATGGGCTGTGCAGCATCTATGGTGGGCTCTGCAGGGTCACTCTCAGGTGGGTCCTGTGTCCAGCGCGTCACTAAGCCCTGCGTCCAGCGCGTCACTAAGCCCTGCGTCCAGCGCGTCACTAAGCCCTGTTTCCAGCGGAGGGGGCGCCTCGGCCTAAAGCCGTGTAAGGGGCCCTAAAATTTCTGATGGCTGCTCTGTGTGGGAATAACAAGCACATATATATTATAGTTTAGTGAAATTACCTGTTCTCCATTATAAAAGAACACGTGAACATCCTGCCTGGAGCTCGGTTATGGGTTTGGTTCTGGCTTTCAGAATGTTACTCTCCTTTTCTTTCCTTGACTTT
>NW_017307511.1:32615-36727 GCF_000935625.1 Nanorana parkeri
GAACAAATACTGAATGTATTTCCTAATGAAATGTTTTTGCTTTCAGGATCTGAGCATTTGTCTTATGTGCCATCACTTGTGTCATTTTCAGGTTCCTGTCGGCAAATGTGAATTTACTCAACTTGATCCCTTCTCTACTTATAGCAGTTTTAGGAAATGTGCACAAATCCTGTTTCTCTATGTAGATAAAAGATAAGCATTAGTTTAGTAATTTTTCATACTATTGTAACAATTATAAATAATCTTTCCATTTTTAATTCAAATTTGTTTTAGAACAAATTATTTGTTTTGTTTTATGTGTCACCTGTTGGGAACAAAAGGAAACAAACGTATATACACAGTATATGGCAAAAAATCTAGACCCCCCTCCTTCCAAATGATGGGGTTCAGGTGTCTCCTGTGAAGGTTCTGTTAAAACTACATCATACATAGACATTGTAGACAATTTTGCTTTTCCAGCCTTGTGGTAACAGTTTGGTGAAGACCCTTTTCTGTTCCACCATGACTGTCCCCTGTGCATAAAGCCAGCTCCATATAGACATGGTGTGACCAGTTTGGTGAAGACTCTTTTCTGTTCCACCATGACTGTCCCCTGTGGAAATAGCCAGCTCCATAAAGACATGGTGTGACCAGTTTGGTGAAGACTCTTTTCTGTTCCACCATGACTGTCCTCTGTGTACAAAGCCAACTCCATAAGGACATGGTGTGACCAGTTTGGTGAAGACCCTTTTCTGTTCCACCATGACTGCCCCCTGTGTACAAAGCCAGCTCCATAAAGACATGGTGTGACCAGTTTGGTGAAGACTCTTTTCTGTTCCACCATGACTGTCCCCTGTGGAAATAGCCAGCTCCATAAGGACATGGTTTGACCAATTTGGTGTGGAGGAACTCAAGTGTAATGCACACATTATAATGGACTCTTTGACCATTGGCATGGTGCCCTTACTGCTTCTCATATATTTAGACTTTTCCCCCGGCCCCTCTGATACAAAGGGGGGGGGGGCAGCCTCACCTGAGTCGACTTGGTCAATAAGTCGGTCTTTTTCCACTTAGGATATTAATAATAGAAGATTTTGTGCCTCTTTTCTATGTACCTCAATGAAGTACTCAAAAGGTACAAAACTGTTGACGAGTAGGCTAGGATGAAGCATATTACACAGCAAAGGTTACAAAGTTTTATATTTCCGTCTTCACACAAATGTAAAACATGTTATTGCTTTATATACAGTATGGAATGGGTAGACTGTCAGATTTGTTTTGTGTCCTATTGTCGGCATTTGGCTTCATTTCCTATCCCTGAGACATAAGAAGTTAGAGGAAGTATCGTTTTGGGGGAAGGAGGGAATCTGTTGTCAGCTGTCCCCATTGGAAACTTTCTTCTCGCCTCCGGTCCTGGTGGCAACTGTATCATTTGGGATTTCCCAGTGTTGATCGGGACCAGCAGAGAGAGGGTGGACTGCGTACAATTCAGAAGTGGCAACAGTCACATTCAATGAAGGTCAACGTGTTTTGGGGGTTCTAAGGTCCCCCATTCATCAGGGCTTGGTAAATGCTGAAGAGAAGCTGACACTGGAACTGATACATTTGGAATGATTTGAGGGACAATTTGAGTTTAGAAGCAGCTTCCCTGGCGCCTTCCTCCTCGCATCCTCGGTTGAAAATGAGCAGATTCACATTTGGTCCTCTCTGGAAATGGTCCAGAGCCAAACACACAGCTTTTAAATTTCGAAGCTGAACTCCGGGATGAGTAAATACTGTCGTCATACAATAGTCATGTGTATTCTTCCCTTAATCTCAGTGAACTTTGTGTATTTCTTCCAGATCTGTGCAGTAACCTAGTGTGAGACTCTGAGCTTCCTGTAATAAAGACCGCTCACTGCTGCTCTCTCTGCTAGTGCAGGGTGACTGGCCTGGTCTCCGCCCCCTCCTGTAATAAAGACCGTTCACTGCTGCTCTCCTTGTGCAGGGTGACTGGCCTGGTCTCCGCCCCCTCCTGTAATAAAGACCGTTCACTGCTGCTCTCCTTGTGCAGGGTGACTGGCCTGGTCTCCGCCCCCTCCTGTAATAAAGACCGTTCACTGCTGCTCTCCTTGTGCAGGGTGACTGGCCTGGTCTCCGCCCCCTCCTGTAATAAAGACCGTTCACTGCTGCTCTCCTTGTGCAGGGTGACTGGCCTGGTCTCCGCCCCCTCCTGTAATAAAGACCGTTCACTGCTGCTCTCCTTGTGCAGGGTGACTGGTCTTGTCTCCGCCAACTCCTGTAATAAAGACCGCTCACTGCTGCTCTCTCTGCTAGTGCAGGGTGACTGGTCTTGTCAACGCCCCTTCTTGTACTTCCCTGTAGTGGGCGGGACCTGCTGGGTTCCTCCCACAGCTCTGCTCTTTGCACAAGCTACATGCAGCACAGTGATGACTACTACTTCCACAAGGCATTTACTTGGTTTTCAAAGGCATTTGGTACACACAAAAGTGGATTTATATACTTTGTGGCTATTGAGAAATATATTTGAATTAAAGCTTTTGTGTCTGGAGTAATAACAACCGGACTCGGTGTTCCAACCCTTCCTCACTCCAAAATGTTTTGGCTCCGGATACATTTTATACAGTCATGATATTAGCACACTTGAAAAGGCGACACTTGTGGCACGCTGCACCGCCCGAACCTCCAACCCCGATCAACCTTGTATTTTGCGTCCTCGGTATGTACAGTATATCACATTGATATATCACAACGAACGGGCTCACCTGAAGAACATTCTACCGCCAACTTGAAGGTTCGGGAAAGAGCTAAAAAAAAACTAGAGACCGGCGACGAGAATCGGAGATACGAGGCTTTAGATTGCACGACGTTTACACCACGTTGGCTGATGAAGCTTTTGTTTTATTTTCTATCACTGGGATCAGTTTGTAAAAAAAAGAATATTTCGATCTTTCGTTGTTTTTAAACTTCTTACGGAAATGTTTCGGGATATATCCGCGTCTTCTCGGATCAGAAGAAACAATCATTCCGATTCTTTGATACACGAACATCTGTGATTTCTGCTCCGAGCTGCTGCGGGCCGTCCCGCCTGACGCAAAAACACTGCCGCTCTGTGCGTCCACGAGCCGCTCCTACACTTGTACTTTGTGATCTTCTTCGTCGTCGATCTTCTTCATCGTCTTTTCCGGAATGTTTCATACCAATCAGTATTATGGGGTTTGTTTGTTTTTTCATTAATTTCGGCACTGTTTGTATAAATGAAAATTCCTCATGTTTGCAGATCTCGGCTTGTCGATGACTTTGGGCATGGTTTAAAAAAAAAAAAAAACTTTTGAAAACAATAAAAGACGTTTTAAGAAAGTTGTGATGACGTTTGGTGACTTTTTTTTAATCGATTTTTGAAAAGTGTTTACAGTTTTATGACAAAACCTTCCCGGTGCCGGCCTCGGAAACCGCGGCGTACCGGACTGATATACATAGTCTGCGTGGTGTTTGTACAATAGTTGGGGCTTTATGCTGTTTCCTGTTACCTAGAGAATAGATTTACAAATGTGTCAACTTTAGAACTTGAGAATGAGGGGCACTTTAGGGGGATGGGCAAAAAGTGGGTGTGGTTAAATTACGCTGACTATTACGCGTGATTTATAAGAATCAGCACCTGGGGATCATACCAAATTAAAGGAGAACTATGAGGGGGGAGGGGGGGTGCTTTTCACTCACCTCATAGTTCTAGCCGACCTGTGACAATGAGACTGTCACAGGTCGGCTCAGTAGATCGGGAGGTGAGCGAACACATACCGGCGTTCACTCACCTCTCGATACTGTCACTGCAGAGAGCCATGACAGGGGAGGGGCTGGATTACCCCCTCCCCGCTCCGATCCTCCAGCGCTGACTGGCGGAACGGACGGGGGAGGGGGCGGGTACAGCTGGCGTCTCAGTATACCGCGAGCTGTAGCTTGCTATATACTGAGCTTTGGGTCACGGGAGAACGCTAGTATATGTACCCCCGTGACCCTTGGGGAAAAGCCCTGACCCCATAGTTCTCCTTTAACAAGGTAGACCCGTACACACTGCCCCCTCCCTGCTCACACTGCCCCCTCCCTGTACACACTGCCCCCTCTCTGCAGGTTCT
>NW_017307511.1:36767-38720 GCF_000935625.1 Nanorana parkeri
CTCCCTGCTCACACTGCCTTCTCCCTGCATAAACTGTCCCCCTCCCTGCATACACTCCCCCCCACCCCCCATACACATTGACACCCTACCTGTACACAAAGCCCCCCCATACTAAAAGGGTGATAAGATAAAGGGGGTGCAGGGTGATTGGGTTAGGGCAAGAGAGGGTGATACGAGAGGAGGAGGGTGCAGGGTGACAGGAGAGAGGGGGTGCTGTTGGGAAAGAACATAAGAGGTGGCAGAAAAAGGAGGGGGTGCAGTATTTAAGAAGGTGAGGATGATGCTCTGCAGAGGGGAAGGTGGTAGAGGGTGATAGGAGGTGGAGCATTGTTATAGCAGCACAGTGCTGGTGCAAGGGGCCTGAGAATAGAAGCCAGGTGCACAGTCAGTGTCTATGGAAAGGTGTAAGCATCCAGCTGCCACCTACAGGCACTGTCAGTGTTAATCAATTAGTGTGTGCACCTGGCTTCTATTGACACAGGTGCATTTTCCAGGTCTCTGGAAAGATATGTATACCTGGCTGTCAACAACAGGCGCTGTCAGTGTCACTGGAATGATTTTATTTTTTTAATTAATTTTATTGATCTCAATACTCCATGCACCCACATTTGTGGCGACAGGTTCTCTTTAAGGAGACATTAGGGGTCTATTAGACCTCTCATGTCACCTCTATGGCCCATTGAAGCTGATCAGGCACAGAGCCCACTTGTGGTCAGAGATCAGGGAACGGCATCTCAGAAAACCGAAGTTGAAAAATCATTAGCTCTCTATATAGTGCTGGGTTCAGGGTGTCTTTGTCCTAGCCAAAATGGCCGCCTCCAAACGGGTCTCTCCATTCAGCGGCACAAAACCGAGGTCCGTAAGAATACAACTTTATTGTTGTATATCCCATGCAAAGTTCAAAATACAAGGTATACACTGCCAAAATGGCCGCCTCTAAACAGAGCCACAGGACAGTTTGTTATCTAGTGCCTGGGAAATTCCATCTACTGTATATACTTGCAGTGCATTCTGTCCTACCCAAAATGGCCGTTACCGGCTGGAGCCTTAGTATAGGTCAGATTGGCCTCTAGTGACTGGGAGGTAACCTAGGAGATGCTGGGAGAGACTGGTTGTGTATGAGAGGGAGATAATGGAGGAGATGAATATATATAATAGAGGATTCAGAAATTATATAATGAGGAGAGGGGACATTTCAGTGTCTGGGGAGAGAGGGAGATGGGATAGGGTTGCCACCTGTGCAGGATTCACCTGGACAGTCCGGGTTTTGAATGCTGTGTCCGGGTTTCATGGCAGCAGAAACCCGGCCACAAGATGTCAGGCAGACAGGGGCAACCAAAATTAAGATATGGGCTACTGGCCCCCCACTGGAAATAGTCTCAACTGTGATATTTACATATGAATGGGTGGCGCTATTTACGTATGAATAAGTCGCAACTCCTTCTGCCCCCAAAAAATGTCCGCACGTTGCTAGAGTGTTCGGGTTTCGCTTGAAGAAAAGGTGGCAACCCTAAGATGGGAGGGATGTGATGGGCCCTCCGAGAAGGTGATATCACACAGGATGGCGGAGATACAGACTGGATGGAGGAGAGAACAGAGTGAGGCCTAGCTGAGGATAAGGCAGAGCAGCTAGAGATATCATTCATATGAATGGTGTGTCCCGGACTTCATCCTCCAGCTGCTCGCCATTCATTTCTATCGTCACATCATTTCTCTCACTAATTCCTCAAACATTTCAATTATAGTCAAGAAATTTGACTTTTCCTATTAAATTGTCATCAGATATCCGGAGAGTTGAGTTGTGAGGTAACATTCAGGATTTTCCCCTCACCTGCTTTCCTCCTCTCACAAATGCCAATTTTTTTTAAATTTCACAAGTTTACAATATTTAGTACCAACCATGAATCTTTGTCCACCATATTTGTGTGCTATGGTCTTTAATTCCTCCCCCCC
>NW_017307511.1:45036-46050 GCF_000935625.1 Nanorana parkeri
CACCTTTTCACTAGGCCCCATTTTTAGAGGTGGGGACCAGCAAGTGTTCAGCATGATATGGATAATACACTATTAGACAACAAAACATAAAAATATTGTACATACCCAAAAAATCATACGGTGATGTTTTATTAGATTTTTTATTTTATTTTTGGCAGTCTGAAGTTTTTTTTAATAGATAAAATAAATATTTTTTAATGAAGCTCAATCTGAATTGACACAATGAAAAGGATTCAAATAAGGGGATGCACCGAAATCTCGGCTGCTGAAAACAAATCGGCCGAAAGTGGCACTTTTGTCAAAATGGCGAAAGTAGCATCTTTCTGGCCGATACGGCGGCTCATCCGTGCTTTCTCTCTTCCCCGCTGGGCGCTGCTCTGTGTCCCAGCGGGGAGGAGAGTAACTGTCACAGGCGGCCGAGCGCTGCGAGCAGCCGGCGTCTCTCCTCCCCGCACCGCTCAGCCTCCTGTGACAGATCAGGAGAGCGGGTTGCGGGCAGAGACAGCCCGCGCTGTCACAGGAGGCTGAGCTCTCCTCCCGCAACCCGCTCGCTCAGCCTCCTGTGACAGCTGTCAGGATGGAGAGCTGGTACAAGCAGTCATGTGATCAGTGATCACTGAGTGTTTGTACATAATTGAGGACATGGACATGGTATGTTTACTATATCCCCAGTTATGAATGAATGGGATCTACATCACTTCCTGTTCATTCATGATTGTGGTTATAGTAAACACACTCTGTCCTCATGTTATGAATGATCAGGAACACTCAGTATAGAGGATTTCTGGTCATTGATAACAGGGGATACAGAAAAAGAGATTGAGGACTCGTTGGGTCTCTGAGGACTCTGTGTGTATCTCTGAGGGCTCTGTGTGTCTCTGAGGGCTCTGTGTGTCTCTGAAGGCTCTGTGTGTCCCTGAGGACTCTGTGTGTGTCTCTGAGGACTCTGTGTGTGTCTCTGAGGACTCTGTGTGTGTCTCTGAGGACTCTGTGTGTCTCTGAGGACTCTGTGTG
>NW_017307511.1:46231-57235 GCF_000935625.1 Nanorana parkeri
CAAAAAAATAAAATAATAAAAATTAAATATAAAAAAAATTTGAAAAAATTTAAATAAAAACCTTTTCGGTTTCAGCCTGACAATTTTTTTATTTCGGTTTCGTTTCGGTTTTAAAATTTCTATTTCGGTGCACCTCTAATTATTATTATTATTATTATACAGGAGTTATATGGCGCCAACAGTTTGCGCAGCGCTTTACAATATAGGGAAGACATTACAATCACAATACAATTCAGGACAAGATGGTAAGGAGGGCCCTGCCCCTGAGGGCTTACAATCTAAAAGGGGAGGGGGAAATGATACATGAGGATACATGTTACATGTTGTCCCATCATTGCACTGGTGTCAGTGGGACTCCCAGTAAGAATGATGGACTATATTAGTCTGACACCAATTCAAGAAGGGATATCATTTGGATACAGAGGGATGTGCTTCGCTATACACTGCTGGCTACATCTGGTTTATGAGACAGATTTTTATTGTCGTCATTATTATAGTAACATTGGTGAAACTGGAAACATTATTACAATTCATGATGCATTTTTACATGCTGAATCAAATTTGGCAATTAAAGGAGAACTATGGGGTCAGTGTTTTTCCCAACAGTTCTCCTTAGGGTAACGGGAGGACACAAACTAGCGCCCTCTCGAGACCCAAAGCTCAGTATACCGCAAGCTGTAGCTAAAACGGCGCAGCCGAAACGGATCCCGACAAGCTGTGTGATTGACAGCTGGCTCTGCCTATCCAGAGCCAGCTGTGCCCGCCCTCGTCCGTTCCTCCAGTCAGCGCTGGGGGATCGGACGGGGAAATCCCTGCAGGAAGCCATGAGTGACAGTCACAGCTCTCTGCAGGGATAGATCGAGAAGTGAGCGAGCGCCGGTATGTGTTCGCTCACCTCCCGATCTACTGAGCCAACGTGTGACAGTTTCATTGTCACAGGTCGCCTGAGATTATGAGGAGGAGTGAAAATCACTCGCCTCACAATTCTCTTTTAAAGCTTGTCCAGCCATTTTTTCCCCTTGTTTTGGATAGAGTGGGGGAAGGGTTCGAACCCCCTGATGGGCTTTTGATTCCTGGGCCCTTCACGCCAGGTGTGTTCATGTCTTGCAATTGGGCTCCACACACACATATTACCTGCAAGTTCCTGACAATTACACCATCTTTTAATGTCCCCAATGTTGATCAGAGCCAGAGGCATAACTAGTGACCTCAGGGCCCCGATGCAAGAATCCACGAAATTCAAAATATTAACGACTTACAAAGCCATCCACAACTCTGCCCCCGGCTATATCTCAAACCTTGTCTCAAAGTATCACCCCTAACCGTCCCCTCCGCTCATCCCAAGACAGCCTGCTTTCCAGCACCCTCGTCAACTCCTCCCATGTTCACCTCCAGGACTTCTCTAGAGTTTCTCCCATTCTCTGGAACTCTTTACCCCAACCTGTCCTTCTGTCTCCCACTCTGACTGCCTTTAGGCGATCCCTTAAGACTCATCTCTTCAGGGAAGCCGATCCCACCTCACCCTAACCACTCAACCATTCATCTCCACACAGCTCCCTCCTCATGTATCACTGGCCCCTCCCTCTTAGACTGTAAGCCCTCAGGTGCGGAGCCCTCCTTACCATCTTGTCTTGAATTGTATTGTGATTGTAATGTCTTCCTTATATTGTAAAGCGCTGCGCAAACTGTTGGCGCTATATAAATCCCGCATAATAATAATAAATCATAAAGGAACTTTTCTGGATAAGTGCTGTGGTCAGGGCTATGATGGAGCAGCGACAATGAGTGAAATTAATTCTGGTTTGCAGAGAGGAAAAGGCTCTTTAAAGGAGAGCTATGAGGGGGGGGTGCTTTCCACTCACCTCATAGTTCTAGCCGACCTGTGACAATGAGACTGTCGCAGGTCGGCTCAGTAGATTGGGAGGTGAGCGAACACATACCGGCGTTCGCTCACTTCTCGATCCTGTCACGGCTCTCTGCCATGACAGGGGAACGGGCTGGATTCCCCGCTCCGATCCGCCAGCGCTGACTGGCGGAACGGACGGGGGAGGGGGCGGGTACAGCTGGCTCTGCCTCTAGATAGGCAGAGCCAGCTGTCACTCACGCAGCTGAGCGGATCTCGACATTGATCTCGGGATCCGCTCCGGCTGCGGCATCTCAGTATATAGGGAGCTGTAGCTCGCGGTATACTGAGCTTAGGGTGACGGGAGGACGCTAGTTTGTGTCCTCCCGTTACCCTAAGGAGAACTATGGGGGAAAAGCCTTAACCCCTATAGTTCTCCTTTAAGTTCAGCACGTTGGTCATCTCGCTATGAGTCACTGCTCGCCTTGCATTTTCGTTATCCAGATGTACCTAAAGCGCTATCAAAAACAAGCCTTGCAGCAATCAAAAAGTGAAAGAGAAGAGTCCTTTCAATTTACACTTCCAATTGTTCTACAGACCAAAATATTCACAAGCGTAAATTCTCTGTCCAAACTCTGAAATCATGGACCTGTCTAGAGCTACTAGTTTAGTTACGACAGCAGTGGAGGATCTATCCAATTTCAGAAGCAATTTTGAGGAAGCCAGAAATAACGCAGTATTGGCAGCAAAGTAATGGAGTACTACCTCCAGGTTTAAAGCAAAATGAATTTGCACCGTCAGGAGGCATGTTGATGAAAGATTGAAGGACCTTGAAGAATGGGTGAAAATGTTTTCTATAAGCTGGCAAACAGGTTCCAGGGACTGAATCAGGTTGTTCAGCAATTTGATAGAATTTCTGCCTGAGTTCTAGCTTCTGCACCGGATGATGATTTGCTTAAAGCTGCACCACATTCAGGGCCAGATTTCCCACAAGGCCAACCAAGGCCCGGTCTTGGGGCGGCAGGGAGCAGAGTGGCGGCAGGGATTCCTATCGCCCGACGCCCGGGACATGCATCTATAGGAAAAGTATGAAAAAGTTTTAATTAAAAGTTTTAGATCTTCACTTAAAGAGGACATTCAGAACGTCTCCTCTGTGAACAATCTTGCCATTTTCTCTTGGTTGAGAATAAAACACGTTCATCGAATTTGCCGGATGTGTGCACAGCGTTGCTTTTATTCCTAACATTACCTGTGACTGTGACCTCAGCAGAAAGATGATTCTCAAAACTAAAGCTAAGAGTGATCTTCCCTTGAGATTGATAACACAACGATCCACCCCTCCCCCCATGCCAAGGTCCTAGGTGTCATCCTTGACTCGGACCTCACCTTTCTTCCCCACGCCTTCCTAACATCTCCAAAATACGCCCCTTCCTCACCAATGACACCGCAAAACTTCTCATACACTCCCTTGTTATCTCTCGTCTATTGCAACTCCCTCCTCATTGGCCGACCTCTACAACCCCAAAGGATAAAAATCTAAATATTACAACCACTTACAAAGTCATCCACAACTCTGCCCCCGGCTACATCTCAAACCTTCTCCCAAAGTATCACCCTAACTGTCCCCTCCGCTCATCCCAAGACCGCCTGCTTTCCAACTCCTCCCATGCTCGCCTCCAGGACTTCTCTAGAGTCTCTCCCTTCCTCTGGAACATTTTACCCCAACCTGTCCGTCTATAAGTCAGCCTGCCTTTAGGCGGTCCCTAAAGACTCATCTCTTCAGGGAAGTCTAGCTCACCTCAACCTAACCACTCAACCATCACGTTCTCAACCAATTCATCCCCACGCAGCTCCCTCCTCATGTATCACTGGCCCCTCCCTTTTAGATTGTAAGCCCTCAGGGGCGGGGCCCTCCTTACCATCTTCACTTGAATTGTATTGTGATTGTAATGTTTTCCTTATATTGTAAAGTGCTGCGCAAACTGTTGGCGCCATATAACTCCTGTATAATAATAATAATAATACTCTCAGAAGCACTATGGCTAAGCAGATGTTTTCTGGGCTTGCTATCCTAAGCGTTGAAAATGCAAGAGTTAAACCCCCGGACTTAGACATCGTTGTGAATGCTTTTGCAGAGCTGAAAGCGGGCAGATGTGTTTTCTAAGATGTGTTGTTGTGAGGAAGAATCCAAGTTGAAAAGGTTTTCAGAGTTCATATTTGGTAAAACTAAAGGCACCGAGACGGAATACATCTGAAATTGTGAAAGGGAAAAGAAGGTGAAGCCAGGAATGGAGACCAGATATGGATCACATGGGAATAAATGATGAAAGCTCCTGGGAAAAAAAAACTCCTCTCATACTCAACACTCATACTTCTACTTGAAGATTGGCTGAAAAAACCCAAAAGAGCCACAAACTTTGAAGGACATTTTGGCCCACAGTGTATATACACTGAGTGGCCAGATTATTATGACCCCCTCCCCCATCAGTACTTCGTTGGGCCGCCTGGTGACTCCACGAGATGATGAAAGGTGATGCGAGGAATCTGACACGGCGCTGTTACCCTTCTGTTGTCTTGTACCAGTCTTGCCCCTCCCCCGTTCTGCCCTAACATTGACTAGTCGCTGACGGCCACAATTCTCACGTTCAGACCCAGATTTTCTGCTGACAGTCCGGTCTTTAAACACTTTAACAATGAGCTGCTCTTGAACATGTAACGAATTCTGCTGTTTTGCCGATACTCGCTCCATGGCTCTGAGCGCCAACAATCATCCCGCGTTCAAAGGCTGTTACATCGCGTTGTTTCCCCGTATCTTCAGAAACAAATCACTTCTACTGTCGTGGTAACCAACCCGCTTCCCTATTTATAATGGTCTGGCCCTCTAGCAACTTCAGCGCCAAATTATAGCTAATCTGCCTACAAACGTCAGGTGGTCATAATAATCCGGCCACCCGGTGTATATAATAATCCGGCCACTCGGTGCATATAATAATCCGGCCACTCGGTGTATATAATAATCCGGCCACTCGGTGTATATAATAATCCGGCCACTCGGTGTATATAATAATCCGGCCACTCGGTGTATATAATAATCCGGCCACTCGGTGTATATAATAATCCGGCCACTCGGTGTATATAATAATCCGGCCACTCGGTGTATATAATAATCCGGCCACTCGGTGTATATAATAATCCGGCCACTCGGTGTATATAATAATCCGGCCACTCGGTGTATATAATAATCCGGCCACTCGGTGTATATAATAATCCGGCCACTCGGTGTATATAATAATCCGGCCACTCGGTGTATATAATAATCCGGCCACTCGGTGTATATAATAATCCGGCCACTCGGTGTATATAATAATCCGGCCACTCGGTGTATATAATAATCCGGCCACTCGGTGTATATAATAATCCGGCCACTCGGTGTATATAATAATCCGGCCACTCGGTGTATATAATAATCCGGCCACTCGGTGTATATAATAATCCGGCCACTCGGTGTATATAATAATCCGGCCACTCGGTGTATATAATAATCCGGCCACTCGGTGTATATAATAATCCGGCCACTCAGTGTATATAATAATCCGGCCACTCAGTGTATATAATAATCCGGCCACTCAGTGTATTCCAACCAGGGTAGAAAAGCATGAGAGATGGAAGCCAATTAGGGGCATGGTACGTACAATAAAAATATGTTTAACTACCGTGTTTCCCCAAAAATAAGACACTATCTTATATTTTTTTGGGCTCAAAAAAACACACTAGGTCTTATTTTTTTTAATGTACAACAATCCACACTTGTGGTCAGAGTTACTTAGGCTTCCGACGTCTTCATGACCCCTACTGATATCAACCTGATGTGTGCCATGATTTTATGGTCAGCGTGCCAAATAAGGGGGCAAAAACAAGCGTGTGCGGTAATGCCTTTATTGATCCTAATCAACAAGCAAGTTTGCTGAAGGCCTGAGCCATCTCCGCTCTAGGACTAGGAACATACCTACTGAAACACTTGGAGTTCCACCTTCCCAAACATTTAATTACGTGTGCTGGCACCCCGTGTCGGGAAGTGGCTGACGCTGCGCCAATCCGAAACGAGTGACCCGAGTAATGCTTGGTGTTTACTCCGAGTTGGGCCAGGAGCACCTACACATGCTGGATGAAGACACTTGAAGTCAAAGGGTCGTGAGGAAACGGCAACAGAGGACTGTCGTCTGGCCGCGTCGCTAACTGGGAGTTTAACTGATCCAGCGCCTTGACGGGGACTACTCAAACCTTCAACTACACTAACCGACCTGACGTGACGGTCCAGCAGCCTGAACCAAACGTGCCAACTAAACCAACCGACCCGACGTGACGGTCCAGCGGCCTGAACCAAACGTGCCAACTAACCTCCAACTACACCAACCGACCCGACGTGACGGTCCAGCGGCCTGAACCAAACTTGCGAGCAGTAAAGCGAGACCCCACCAAGTCCAGCGGCCTGAACAACATCAGCGACCAAGCGTCTGGACCGTAAGGGACCCCCGATGAAAAGGTCAGCGACCTGACCCAAAGTGCCCCTGCCACGGAACCCAACACCACCCCTGCAGTGGCCTATTACTTATTCATGTACAAAAATATGGTGATCAGGGCAATCAGGGGTGCCGTACCTTTCCGAGAGCAATTTGCTAACCAAATCGCTGGCCAGAATGAGCGAAGCGCGCTTTCACTATGGATTGGATTCCTCACAGGCGGAGTGCATTTGGTATGACTGCGCCTGTGACAGGAGCCGGCACTATAGAGGAGGCATCGGCTTACGTGGCTCTGCTCCCTCCGCCACCGCTTCGCCTCCTCTAGAGCTGACTTCATTGGCACCGCTGATTCTCTCCCGCCTCTCAAGTTCCCCCTTATGCCACCACCGGCCCTGGGAATGGTCACAACTAGGTCTTATTTTCAGGGAAACAGGGTAATGAATGTGTGATGAGGGGGTGAAGGTCCGCTTTAATGATCACGTGACATTTAAATCCTTTTAATTTCCAAATGTGTAAATTGAGGTTTATTATTAATTAATTTTGTTTTTCAAAATGAAAATCCGGAACATCTGAAAATCTAGATGTAGGAATAAAATTGAAGGTCAATGAAAACATCACCATCAGATTTCTGGGTATCTATGATATTTTTTTTTGTTGAATAATAATACTGTTTTTGTATTTCATGTTAACTCATTCACTGCCACCGACGTATATTGTAGCGCTCCCCATCACCTTCTGTGATGTGGCTACTAGACATTTAGTGATAGCAGGGCTGTAGCTACCATGGGACGAGTGAGGCACTCGCCTCAGGCGCAACTGAGAGGGGGCGCAGCCAGGGCCGGCCTGGCTGCGCCCCTGTTGCCATGGCAAGCACGGGGCGCCAGGCGGCCAACACAGCCGTGGCTCGGCAGGGAGAAGAGGAGCGGCACAGGCTCCAGTTTCTCCTCGGATCCCCGCTGCTCTCCCTCGCCTGTATGGGCAGAGGACTCCGTGCCCTCAATCTCATTTTCTATCAGGGGTCTGGTTATGTTTAACCCGGGCATGTTGGGTATCTATTTACTCGTCGTAACCTCATCTTTTATATATATTTTAAAAAAAGGGCACTAAAATGTACTACATTTCTGGTTTTGATAAAGTTGCGCTAATATCATGCGATGTAAAAATGTAAAACTGCCGCCATCTTATTCTACAAGGTCTTTGCTTGCAGAAAATATACCCCGTTTGGGGGGTTTAAAGTACTTTTTAAGCCTAAAACGTGTTCAGAAAAAGCACCTTGATAACCTATCTGCTCAGCCTTATCCTCAGCTAGACCTCACTCTGTTCTCTCCTCCATCCAGTCTGTATCTCCGCTATCCTGTGTGATATCTCCTTCTCAGAGAGCTCATCTCATCCCGCTCTCTAACCAGACACTGAAATGTCTCCCCCCCCTCCTCATTATATCATTTCTGAATCCTCTATTATATCTATTCAGCTCCTCCATTATCTCCCTCTCACACACAGTGACACAGCCGTCCTCTCCCATCATCACCTAGGTTACCTCCCAGACACTAGAGGCCAATCTGACCTTTACTAGGGCTTTGGCAGGTGGTGGCCATTTTAGAAAGTACAGATTGCACTGCAGGTATATGGATGGAATTTTCCAGACACTAGAGAATAAACTTTCCTGTGCTGGGGCTCTTGCCGGCGGTGGCCATTTTGGCTAGGACAGACTGCACTGTAAGTAAATAGAAGCAATTTGTTGGACACTAGAGTACAAACTGTCCCGGACTGAGGCTCCAGCCGGTGGTGGCCATTTTGGCTAGGACAAAGACATCCTCAACACAGGGCTGTATAGAGAACTAATGATTTCTTCACTTGTGCTGTCATTCCCCCGGCCTATGATCATGCGGGCTCTGTGCCTGATCGGCTTCAATGGGCTACAGAGGAGACATTAAGGGTCTAATAGACCCCTAATGTCTTCTTAAAGAGAACCTATCACTAATAATATCAGTGCATGGAGTATTGATAGCAATAAAGTTGATTTCAAAAGTTTTCAAAAAAGTATAGTACGCACCTTTTGAGCAACACTGACAGTGCACCCGGCTGCCACCTATGAGCACTGCCAGTGTCAATGACATGGTGTGGGCACCTGTATCCCACCTATTCTCCATTCCAGTGACTGTATGTGGCAGCCAGGTGCACTGCCAGTGTCACTTTGAATGGTGGATGAGTGGGAGTCAGGTGCACACGCCATTTGTTATTAATTACTTATTTCCAAGACAACAGCCATGAACGTTTCATAGACTCCATGCACACGGTGTCAGCCAATCTTATTCGGTCAGAATTTAGTTGCTAACTGTTCCAGATTTGCTGGGATTACTGGCAACACAGACCTCTGCACCTCTGCTTCTGTCCTGGCAACACAGACCTCTGCACCTCTGCTTCTGTCCTAGCAACACAGACCTCTGCACCTCTGCTTCTGTCCTGGCAACACAGACCTCTGTACCTTTGCTTCTGTCCTAGCAACACAGACCTCTGCACCTCTGCTTCTGTCCTGGCAACACAGACCTCTGCTTCTGTCCTGGCAACACAGACCTCTGCACCTCTGCTACTACGCTAGCAACACAGGTCACTTCACCTCTGCTTCTGTCCTGGCAACACAGACCTCTGTACCTTTGCTTCTGTCCTGGCAACACAGACCTCTGCACCTCTGCTTCTGTCCTGGCAACACAGACCTCTGCACCTCTGCTACTACGCTAGCAACACAGACCTCTGCACCTCTGCTACTACCTTAGCAACAAAGGCCTCTGCACCTCTGCTGCTCTCCTGGCAACACAGACCTCTGCACCTCTGCTACTACCTTAGCAACAAAGGCCTCTGCACCTCTGCTGCTCTCCTGGCAACACAGACCTCTGCACCTCTGCTACTACCCTAGCAACACAGGCCTCTGCACCTCTGCTACTACCTTAGCAACACAGACCTCTGCACCTCTGCTACTACCTTAGCAACACAGGCCTCTGCACCTCTGCTGCTCTCCTGGCAACACAGACCTCTGCACCTCTGCTGCTCTCCTGGCAACACAGGTCACTTCACCTCTGCTGCTGTCCTGGCAACACAGGCCTCCGCACCTCTGATTCTGTCCTGGCAACACAGACCTCTGCTTCTGTCCGGGCAACACAGGCCGCCAGGTACACCAGTGTCATCTGTCAACCAGATTTAGTATCCTGATTTTCCATCAGTATCCTGAGTGTCACCAGTACCAGTGTCATCGGGTATCGTTGTCAGCCTGAACCAGTGTCATTAAAAGAGAACTATGGGGTCAGTGTTTTTCCCCATAGTTCTCCTTAGGGTAACGGGAGGACACAAACTAGCGTCCTACCATCACCCTAGGCTCAGTATATAGGGAGCTACAGCTCGCTATATACTGAGGCACCGCAGCGGATCCCGGCGTAGATGACGAGATCCGACCAGCTGTGTGAGTGACAGCTGTACCCTCCCCCTCCCCCGTCCGCTCCGCCAGTCAGCGCTGGAGGATCGAGAGGCGAGCGAACCTGGTATGTGTTCGCTCACCTCCCGATCTACTGAGCCGACCTGTAACAGTCTCATTGTCACAGGTCGGCTAGAACTATGAGGCGACTGAAAAGTACTCACCTCATAGTTCTCCTTTAAAGCAGCAGAGGGCGGGTGCAATAGCTAGTTTGATATTGGCTATTGCAAAGTGAAATAGCTAATAGGAATCTAGCTATGCATTCGTATGCCTTTTTTTTTTTTTATTCTGACTGCAACTGTCAGAATAGTAAAAAAAAAAAGCCTGCAGATAGCAAAGAAGCTCTGCCATCATTTCAGGGGGGTGCTCTCTCCAAGCCCCCCCTAACCTCCCCTCCGTGGATGGGGGGGGAGAGGGCACCTCCCTGAAATGAGAGGGACACTACCCTGAAATTGCTTCTTTCAGGTTGGGATCCCTGCAACAGATATCTGAGAATGACAAATGACTCCAATCAAATTCAATGTCTGCAAAGCGCGGCCTATGAACTAGAAAACTTTACTTTTGTTTTATTTGAATTGTCGGGTTTTTTTGCAGTAATTGTTGCGCCTCGTCCGTCGTCTTTACCACCGAAGCTCCTGTGTAAAATACCTTGACGTAACCGAGTTGTAGTGTTCAATGTGGCCACCAGATAGAACCGTCTGCCCGTGCTATGCAATATCAGACTTCAGCCTAGAAGTAAATTGCAGCAAACTGGAACACACTCAGGAGGTCCAGAAACGCAGCGAGAAGGATTTGTACAGCCGTAGGATAACTTTGATTTTTTTTTATCGGCCGGCACCAGTTTTAGAGGATCTGTCCATTGCAATATTTGCCCCAGGAAATATTCCAGATTTTCAACCGATCAATAAATTCCCGCCCTTTGGAAATGAATTTGTTATTTTATAACTTGTGTGTAGTTTTATTATTTGATGTGGTATATACAACGATCGGCCATAACATTCTGACCACTGAGAGGTGAAGTGAACAACATTGATTATCTGGTTACAATGGCACCTGAAAGTGTGTGTGTGTGTGGGGCGGGGGCGGCTGGATTCTGCTGCGGGGCGGAGGGATATATTAAAATGGCATCTGGAAGTGGGGGGGATATATTACAATGACACCTGGAAGTGGGGGGG
>NW_017307511.1:57314-58681 GCF_000935625.1 Nanorana parkeri
CCTTTGCCTGAGTAGGCAAGAATTCTTGCACCGGCCCTGTCCAGATCTCAGTCCAATCAAGATCTGAGGGATGTGCTGGAGAAACAAGTCCGATCCATGGAGGCCGATCACCTCACAACTTACAGGACTTGAAGGATCTGCTACTGACGGCTTGGTGCCGGATACCACAGCACACCTTCAGAGGTCTAGTGGAGTCCATGCCTGGACGGGTCAAAAAGGAGACCTACTCGATATTAAGTGGGTGGTCATAATCTTGTGGCTGATCAGTGTATGTTGTCCTTATACCTAATTGCTGTGCTCAGAGACAATCTGTAAAGCTTCAAATACAAAGTAATATTAAATAGGGACGCACCGCTAACGTTTTTTTCATTTCGGGGGGGGGGGGGGAAAATGCCAACTGCCGCCCGCAGTGTCTTTTGCGGCAGCGGTGAATAGAAGATGTAGCGCTGCTGTGGGTGTGGCCTGTCAGGGGGTGCCGCCTGTCAGGGAACTCCAATTCCCAGCAGGCAACTGAGGAGGGAGCAGCCGAGCAGGCCCGGCGGGATACACGGCGAGTACCGGAAAAAAAATATCTGTACTCGATACCAAAATGCCGGTGAAATTGTTATTTGCCTGGCTGTTAAGCTGAACAAGTATACAGGTCTGTAAAAATATAGTAAAGACAAACATTCTTGTTCTCTGTCGGAGACTCAAAGGATTGAAGCCAGCGGTTCCACATGTCAGGCAGGTAGGCACAGGGGTGTATCTACCGCAAGGCAAACTAGGCATTTGCCTAGGGCGGCACCTTCTAGGGGGGCGGCAGAAAACGCAGCCCCAAACCGATGAGGCGGACAGGGCCAAACTTGCCTTTGGGCATACTGGGCTCTTGCCTGGTGGGCCGAGGCTGGGCAGCACAGAATCAGGCAGCGGTGGCTGCCTAATGAGGCAAACTGGTGAGCGCAAGGCCCTAAGAGCGGCTGCCTAATTAGAGAGCTGCCCGGTGGAGGGGAGGGCCCAGTGAGATGCGGTCCAGCTGGCTTTGTACAGGAGGTGAAGGAGAAGCAGCGGGTGGCTTGGGGCTGGCCATAGCATGTGATCTGATGGCGGGATGTCCCAGAAGCAGGCTGGGGATTGCAACGTATCCTGTTGGTACTGATGGCACTTCAAGCTGCAGGTAAGAGGAGCAGCACATGTATGTAGGGAAAGGGACCCCACACAGGCCACCATAGACCCTACACAGCCCACCATAAACCCTGCACAGTTCTCCTGAGACCATACACAGCTCTCCTGGGACCCCGCACAGCCCACCATAGACCCCGCACAGCCCACCATAAACCCCACACAGCCCACCATAAACCCCACACAGCCCCCCATAGGCCCCGCACAGC
>NW_017307511.1:58862-61062 GCF_000935625.1 Nanorana parkeri
CACAGCCCACCATAGACCCCACACAGCCCACCATAGACCCCACACAGCCCACCATAGACCCCACACAGCCCACCATAGACCCCACACAGCCCACCATAAACCCTGCACAGCTCTCCTGAGACCCCGTGCAGCCCATCTGAGACCATACACAGCTCTCCTAAAACCCTGTTTGCGCTGTATCCAGAGACTGACAGGTTACGCAAAATGTCCTAAACAGGATGGGGTGGGGCAAATTTATACTGAGGGGGGTGCCCGAGTTTAGTCTTGCCTAGGGCAGCACAAAACCAAAATACACCACTGGGTAGGCAGTGTTTGCAGAACGAGGTGTCAGCAATGGCAGCTTGCATACCTTTCCCACGCAAGGCACCCCTTAAAAAATGTAAAAAGAAAACAGCTATGTGTTGCCTTCTCCGCAGGAAGCTGCTGTCACTGTGTATAAAGAAAGAATGGAATACCTTTAAAAGAAATAAGTAGCTCACTAAAAACAGCAATTATTCGGCAGGTATCGGAACAGGAGAGGTTGTCTGCCACTTTCCCGCAGCAGAGGGAACAGCGCGATAATTATGATTTTATTTGCTGAAATGAAGCCGGAGGACAGTTACGGAAAGCCCCGGGAAAGACGGCAATTTAATTCCCACGGCTAGCAGTGGGGCCGCTACTTTAACAAGGGGTCAGAGGCAATTCAGGTACAAGCCCGGCGAACAGCAACATAGGTAACGAAACATTAAACGCATTACCATACAAAGGGACCCAATGGGAGGCTGAGCGCCGGAGCAATTACATACATTAAGCCTCTACGCAGATGAAGACGTGAATCAGCCACCGCAGTGCGCACCATAAAATGCCATTACCGACTCTGACACGGCTTGTTTCTTAGCACTTCAATCCGTTAAAACACAATACTGCGCAAAACAACATTTTTCTTCAGATTGAACGGAACGGTGTCACTGGATTTATTTCGGGGATGTAAGGAAAATAATATTGGGATAATGTTCAGAAAAAGGGGCCCCTGAATGTAAAAAACAAACTTTCTCTCTCTGAGATGAGTTGCAGCTTATACAGGCGGTCCCCGGGTTACATACAAGATAGGGACTGGAGGTCCCCGGGTTACATACAAGATAGGGACTGGAGGTCCCCGGGTTACATACAAGATAGGGGCTGGAGGTCCCCGGGTTACATACAAGATAGGGACTGGAGGTCCCCGGGTTACATACAAGATAGGGGACTGGAGGTCCCGGGTTACATACAAGATAGGGACTGGAGGTCCCCGGGTTACATACAAGATAGGGGCTGGAGGTCCCCGGGTTACATACAAGATAGGGGCTGGAGGTCCCCGGGTTACATACAAGATAGGGGACTGGAGGTCCCCGGGTTACATACAAGATAGGGGACTGCAGGTTTGTACTTAAGTTGAATTTGTATGTACCGTATTTTGCGGTCCATAAGACGCACCGGACCATAGGACGCAGGGAGGTCCGGCGCGCCTTTTGGAGCACTCGACAGACCGTAGCTTCCGTCACAGCTTCTATGACAGAAGCTGTGACAGAAGCTGCAGTTAGTGACCGCTGAGACAGGTGGCGCTGTGGTTACAGCGCCACGGTCTCAGTGATCACACAGAGCAGACGAAGAACGTCTATTCTTCGTCTGCTCTATGGTGATCTCGATCGTCGCCGCTGCTCGGCTTTAATACGAGTGATCTCGTTAGATCACTCGTATTAAACGAGCAGTGGCTCCTACTACTCGCTCGGCGCCCGAAACTGCACGTCTCGGGCGTCGGGATTCGCTCCATAAGACGCAGGCACATTTCCCCCCTCCTTTTGGGGGGGAAAAAGTGCGTCTTATGGAGCGAAAAATACAGTAAGTCGGAACAGGTACATTTTTGAAGAGTAACTCCAGCCAAAAAAAACATTATTTCGTTTTGGATAGCATAGGGAAGGGCCACGATTGTTTTGCTGTGTGTTCCCCTTGTTCAGGACATTTTAAAATAATAAAACAAATGTTTTATTTAAAATGACACCAACAAAAGTTTTTTCTATTTTAAATTTTACTTAAATTTAATTTAACTTTAATTTTTTTTATTTCTTTTGTATTTTTAATTTTTATTTATTTAACTTTTTTTTAACTTTTTTAACATTTCTTTGTCTTTTTTATTTAATTTTGTAAAACTTTTTTAAAAAATTATTTTAATGCTGGTAGCCAT
>NW_017307511.1:68011-71784 GCF_000935625.1 Nanorana parkeri
AAAAAAAAAAAAATGGCTGCCAATCACTTTGGTCAGGACAACTTCAACAAAATATGGCAAGGACAGTGAGGCGTGAATTAAGATGCAGTCGGTCTCATTCACCAGACTGGGCTCGAATACCCTTCGAAGGCTTTCCTCTCTATCTCTCATCTATCAGTCTGTTACCACCTACTCTGCTGACTGGTGTAATAGACTCACCTGGGGGCGGACTGTAGCAAACCGCCGCCGTCCAATCACAGCAAGGCATGCCGCTCCTCTCACTTCCTGCTCACATGCTTTTAGCCTCACTGTTTGAATTGCTCAGTGTTCTGTTGTCTTCAGCACAACGCTGAGCAATTCCGGCTCGGCCACGAACCTCTTTACAGGGCAGCCATCAGAAATTTTGGGGCCCCTTACACGGCTTTAGGCCGCCCCCCCCGCCACTGGACGCAGGGCTTAGTGACGCGCTGGATGCATGGCTTAGTGACGCGCTGGACACAGGACCCACCTGAGAGTGACCCTGCAGAGCCCACCATAGATGCTGCACAGCCCATCTGAGACTGTCTATGGTGGGCTCTGAAGGGGTCTCAGGTGGGCTGGTCAGGGCTGCATCCCTCCCCTCCTTTCCTTCCTTCCCAGCTCCTCTTACCTCTTACACATGGCATCGTCTGCCGCCGGACCGGCCAGAAGTGACGTCACATCACCAACGTGACGTCACTGCCGGCCAGTCCGACATCAGATGAGCAGCGTCGCTGATGGGGCCCTAGCTTGTCTCAAAGCCGCTGGAGCGGCAATGCTGGGGCCCTGCGCTGCTAGGGCCAGGCCTCCGCCTCCTCGCCCCTCACCGTCGGACGATAGTCATGTAAGGGACCCGGGCGGGCCCCCCAGGCTGCCTGGACCCCTTACATGAGTACCGGCCGTACCCCCCTGATGGCTGCCCTGCCTGCTGATCCTGTTAGTATCACTGACAGACCCCATCGTTCGTCACCGCAGCTGCTACCACAGCCTTAAAGGGGACATGATTGCGGGAAAAGCTACTTTCATCGACAGAGCCATTAGCATAAGCACTGGACTTATTCTCTGAGCTACTAATTGCAAGTATTCCCTCACTTATGATCTGCTTGCTACTTTTGTTGGGACTTTGTGTTCTCGAAGCTGAGGTACGGGCCATATTCATGGATCTGCTACACTAAACTAACCTAATAAGTCTGGTGTGAAGAAACATTGGAGTGTACATTATACATTCTGAATTACATGGACTATTATGTAAAGCTATTCTGATTGTCCCGCTGTGAGGAAACACACGGGACTGCACACGTTATAATTCTTTGCTTATATAAACTTCTATATTATACTAAAGTAACCTGCAACTTTGATCTGATCAGGTAATTACCCAAATTTCTCAGCAAGCATGACAACTGGTTACTCCTTCCAACTTGATCAAGGTTCTAGTATCTTGATCATGGATTCTTAAAGCTGAGAAGGTTCTTATGGTAGCTTCTCCATTAGCCAGTTGCCCGCTTGGGAGAGGCATGCACTTTATTTGTTCATGGCCTTCCAAGGCAGTACAACTGAGAAGGTTCTCATGTTATCTTCTCCTTTAGCCAGTCACCTGCTCGGGAGAAGAACCCTCTGAATTTGTTCATGGCCTTCTAAGGCAGAAGAGCTGAGAAGATTCTTATGGTATATTTTCCCTTAGCCAGTTGCCCGCTTGTAAGAGGGACACACTTTATTTGCTCATGGACATCTAAGGCAGAAGAGCTGAGCAGGTTCTTATGGTATCCTTTCCTGTAGCCAGTCACCTGCTTGGGAGAGGCACCCTCTGTATTTGTTCATGGACTTCTAAGGCAGAAGAACTGAAAATGTTCTAATAGTATCTCCTCCTTTAGCCAATTGCCTTCTTGGGAGAGGCACCCTCTGAATTTGTTCATTGACTTCTAAAGCAGGACAGCTGAGAAGGTTCTTATGGTATATTTTCCCTTAGCCAGTTGCCCGCTTGGGAGAGGCATGCGCTTTATTTGTTCATGGACTTCCAAGGCAGTACAACTGAGAAGGTTCTCATGTTATCTTCTCCTTTAGCCAGTCACCTGCTCGGGAGAAGAACCCTCTGAATTTGTTCATGGCCTTCTAAGGCAGAAGAGCTGAGAAGGTTCTTATTGTCTCTTCTCCCTTAGCCAGTTGCCCGCTCTGGAAAGGCACCCTCTTTATTCATCCTTTTCACCTTTGTCTCTGGGAAACAAAGAGATGGGGGTTCCAATATTTTACAGCTGTCGCCAGAACAAGAGGAAAGAGGAAATCTTCCAATGGGGACAATTGTTCCAGCAACAGCTACCTAAGGAGGGATTGCCCCTCATGTTGGAGATAATTCCTCTCACTTCCTGTTAGATCTCCAGGACAGGAAGTGAGGGTAAATCTTCCCTATGGGACGCAGGCAGAAAAAAATGTTAAGAGTTTTAACCAATCGATACTTTCAAAACTAGTCAAGTATGAAGCTGACAGCTTTTTCTCTATTCCGGCTTTTGACAGCTAAGTTAGGTTACACAGCAGCGGTCTTCCCCATTGCTTGTGTAACCTAACAGTGAGGCAAGAGCTGTCACAGACAGCTTGATATGTCACCAGTGATGCTCCTTCCTGTCCCCTCCCTCCCTCCTCCATACATAGCTTGGTTACCGAGTTGAGGGTGGGGCTTCGGTGGGATTGGCGGAGGTTTGGCATGCTGGGGGTGGGGCTGGGGAATGCCTCACCCAGCATGGAAGGCACTGCACCTCACTGATATATATATTTTAGAATGTATTGTGATGCAATACTATATTATGGCCACTAGGCAGAGCTGAGGAACTAATTTTTTGTGCTCTTTAGCTACATCTAGTTGCCAAAATGTAGTATCACATCATAAGTACATTCGAACTGGAAAAAAAACAAACATATTAAGTGTCTGTTTTTTGGCATTTTTTGCCCAACACGAATGTTCACAGACATTTGCAAAGTGAAAGGCCATACAAATTGTTTATAAATAAACTCCTTAGTCTAAGAGCCTCAGGGCTGTGAGTTATCTGTTTTTTTCAGTGCAATAAGCGGTCATTAGCTCCATGAAAGGCATCTACTGGTTTCTGACTGGATCCAGCTAGAGTCTTCCGCTATGTAACGTGCACCTTGCTGTATGGATTTGCTAATGTCAAAAATGGGGCTCCTACAACCAACTCCCCCAAACATCAGAGACCTGATTATGCTGATTAATACCCAATACTCCTATGAGAAAATGTTGGCAATGAAGAGTAACACTTATCCTGCATTCTTTTCGGCATGGAAAAAATGGATTATACACCCCTATTGCAATGTCTGATTTCCTCTATTTTAAAGTACACAAATGGTAAATACAAAAAAATACTTAGCTTGAGACGGCATAATAATCTATGTATGTTTCTTTTACTGTTAACACTACTGACTGGTTAATGTTTCATACACCTGTGAGTATTTTTATTACCAAATGTCATCTTGCTTTATTACATGACTTGACTTTAATAAAGAAATATTGAGATGAAAAAAAAATGGGGCTCAGCTCAAAAAAGACAGCACTGAGGTCAAAAAGCAAGTATTCTGCCTGTTCGGCGTGCTGCGTCTTTAGGGATGTTAAAAGTGGACGCACAGAGGACACGCAGCAGTTGTAAGAAAAATACTATCATTAAGAGCTTAAGGAAATTCCACCTTTATTTTTCGGAAGACATTTAAGGATGAGGTCTATGAAGGACATAGAGCCACACGGATACAAAATAATGTCACAGTGTTCTCTGCAT
>NW_017307511.1:71818-73347 GCF_000935625.1 Nanorana parkeri
AAACAAAGGTTGTATATAAATATTAATCCAGATTTTAGGAGTGGGTGGACCCATGCAAATCATTCCTTAATGCCCCATCAGCCCTATGCACATCCAGAACTGCTGGTGTATAATGCAAATATAGCCTAATATTATAGAGTAATTTATTGCAAACTTTCAGGCTTTTTGGCCATCATCAGTGCAGTGTATGGAAACCATGGCTTCCATGCAGTAGGACTTGGGACCCAACAAGACAGTATAACCATTCAGCATATGGTGAGAAGAGACTAAAGGAGTCAACCCCCTCAACCCCAACCTAATCAGTGAGGAGACCATGGCTTCATATGGAGTAGGGCTTGTGATCCAACAAGATCGTATAACAATGCAAGATATGTAAGAAGGGACTATTGGAGTTATTTCCCCCTCCCCAACCAACCAACCATACAACCAACCAACCAACCAAATCATTGTGGAAGCTATGGCTTCTATGGTGTACAGTTGGGACTCAAAAGAGACATACATGTTATGGTGAGAAGGGACTAAAGGAATCATGGCTTCTATGCAGAAGGGCTTGGGACCCAATAAGACCATATAACCATACAGGGTATGTTGAGAAAGGAATAAACAACCAACTCATTGTGGAAGCTATGGGTTCTATGGAGTACAGTTGGGACTCAAAAGAGACAGCATACCCATACATGTTATGGTGAGAAGGGACTAAAGGAATCATGGCTTCTATGCAGAAGGGCTTGGGACCCAATAAGACCATATAACCATACAGGGTATGTTGAGAAAGGAATAAAGGAATCATGGCTTCTATGGAGTAGGGCTTGGGACCCCAAAAGACAGTATAACCACACAGGGTATGGTGAGAATGGACTAAATGAATCATGGTTTCTATGGAGATGGGGTTGGGACCCAACAAGGCAGTATAAACATACATGTTATGTGAGAAGAGACTAAAGAAGTAAACCCCCTGACCTAAATTCCACCCACAACCCCAACCCTATCATTGTGGAAACCAAAGCTTCTTATGGATTAGTGCTTGGGGCCCAACAAGACACTATAACCATACAAAAGATGTAAGAAAAGACTAGAGGAGTTTAAACTTCAGCTTGTAGTTCATGTGAGATTTTGTTGGTTGGGTTTTCATCTACTTTAATTCATAGGAGAAGCGTAGAGGGCTGGGGGGGAAGAGAAAAATATAACTTGGCTTTCCAGCTCTCCTCTGGCCCCCTCCTGTGGGTGCTCATGACCCTTCGTGCCACCTCCTTCCTGCCCCGGATATTTAACAGAGCTGTGATCTTCTAAGTTCCTTTCCCCGTCGCGCCTCTCGCAGGGTCAGCGTAGACTGTTGTCATGCATTTGATTTTTAGAACTATTAACCGTTGCGGTAACATTGTATTGTTGCCGGTTCACAGGCCGCCATCGCCCACCTTTATTTACTCTCGCCCGTGCTCCTTCTGAAAGCGACAGAAGATAAACCGCCGAAGCCTCACTAACGCGTCGGCGGGAGGCCGGAAAACACGCAGAGACAAACGAAAGGGGGG
>NW_017307511.1:73496-83967 GCF_000935625.1 Nanorana parkeri
GGTCGGGGGGGGGGAAGACACAGAAATTGTTTTGTCAAGCTGTGAAAAATGCTTTTATCTAGTTGCCGGGCAACAGCAACGCTGATTATCAGTGTCAAAAGAGAAAAAAAAAGTAAATAAATAAAAATGAAAAAAAAAAACAAAACGCCAAAGGCATCGCTGTGGAGAGTCGCAATGAAAACAAACCTCCCCCGGCCTCCCCTTGTCTGACTCCATTCTAAAGGACAGCAATGGCAAATGTAAAGAGAAAAAATCAACAGATCACGCTGAATGGGAATCTTCGTCAAAAGTTAAATATCTGCGCAAAAAGCCACAGATGGAAGCTGCCATCTTGGACTCTCAAACCGCACTGGGGTTCCGGCTTCACTGCAAGAGATGTAAGGTGTTCCAGTACTAGTGGGATCCCGGCAGCTTTAGTTTGTGGCTTCTCATACTGGTACTTTGTAGGGATGTCCTGATAACACTTTTTTAAGACCAGGTACTGCCCCTCATGTACTTGCCGATACCAATTACCGATACTTTTTCTTAAAGGGACAGGTGAAATTTTTTCGAAAACAACACAGACTATGTCACAATCCAGCAGGTATAATTTATTCCTGGATCTCAGCTGCGGAACTGAAGCTCTCAAAGAGTAAGTGGTTGGGTCAGTCTGGCGGAACCCCAATCAGTGGCGTAACCAGAGTTATGGCCGCCCGGGGCAGAATTTTTTTTGCCCCCCCATTATATAAAAATCCACTGGAACTGTTCCCAAACAGATTTTTATTTTTTCACATTTTTTTAAAATATTTTATTTGTATTTATTTTTTAATAAACTTTTTAATTTTTTACATTTTTTTAAATATTAATGAATTAATTTTTTTATTAAATATTTTTATTTTTTACTTTACTTTTAGGGGCTTCGGGGACATATTGGGGGTCTAAACAGACCCCTGATATTTCCCTTTTAACATAGAAAAAGAGATTGAGAACACAGAGTCCTCAATCTCTTTTTCTGTGTCCCCTGTTATGAATGAACAGGAATCCTCTATACTGAGTGTCCCTGTTCATTGAGAATATAGTATGTTTACTATAGCTACAACTATGAATGAACAGGAAGGGATGTAGCTCACTTCCCATTCATTCATAACTGGGGATATAGTAACCATACCATGTCCTCAATTATCTACAAACACTCAGCGATCACTGATCAATGAGTGTATGTAGCCGGCTCTCCTCTCTGACACAGACACACGCTGTCACAGGAGGCTGAGCGAGCGGTGCAGGGAGGAGAGCTCAGCCTCCTGTGACAGCGCTGTCTCCGCCCCCACACCGCTCTGCCGGACTGTGATAGGCGGCTGAGCGGTGTGGGAGGAGAGACACCGGCCGATCACAGCGTTCTCCTCCCGCAGCGCTCGGCCGGCTGTCACTTTCTCTTCTCCCTGCTGGGACAAAGAGCAGCGCCCAGCGAGGAGGAAAGAAATCACGGCTGCGCGGACAAAATGGCAGGAAAATGTCACTTTCGGCATTTAGCCAAAAGTCCCATTTTCGGCCGGTGCCCCCCATCATCTTTTCGCCCGGGGCCAGCACACCGGCCCCCCGGTTGTTACGCCACTGACCCCAATACACTCAGTGCGATGGGGGACCGTTCCACATCATGTACCCCGTCCTAGGTGTGGTAAGGTGGCTCGTTGCCACTGAGGCTACCGACCCTCAGGCAAGTGAGTTGGTACTCAAGGTATAAGTAAAGTGTGGAGGAGTGAGGGAATTGTAGTTCCCCCAGCAGGCTCTGCAACAGGAGAAGCTTGTCTGATCAATAAATTCCCAGCCCCACAGTAAGACAGTAATCTGCTGTGTGCAGGCCGGAAGGATTCACCGGGATAATTGTAAGGTCGTCATATATCATATATTGCAGGTGTATTCAGCATGCGTATCACTATGCTATTCAGTAATCACTTCCTGTCAGGATCCAGAGCACCCCCAGGTGGCGCTGGAGCCGGGTCCTGCAGTTCCTGTGCACGTCTGCGGGTGTCCAGCAGCCAGGCACTGTAAGGAACCTGCAGCGCCAGTACTCACCTGCGGGTGTGCCCCAGCTGTGACTGATCATCCCATCACCTGGTGCTTCCTGGGAGGGTATTTAGGCCCTCCCCGCAGTCAGGAAGCTGGCTCAGTATTGTGTTGCCTGCACCTGACTGACTCCCCTGGCCTGTGCCTTGCTACCTGAACCCTGCTACCTGAACCCTGATTCCTATCTGCAACCCTGTCACCGACCCGGCTTGTTACCTGACCACTCTCCTTGAATCCTGTTCCTGTACCGTGCTGCCCTCCTGTCACTGACCCGGCTTGTACCTGACCACTCTCCTTGTATCCTGAGGCCTGCCGTATATCTGCAGGCCTGTTACCCCTCCTTGTTGCTATTCCCCCCTGGCTGTAGGTGTGTTTGTCCCAACGGTGGGTTGTTACTTCACTGCTAAACCTGTGGGGGGTTGAGGGGGGTTTGTAGTTTTGTTGATGTGTACCAAATAAAACGTGTACATAGAACCCTATCCTGTGTGGGCATATTAATTTGGTCATCCTGCGTGGGTACCTACATGTGGTGTGAGGACACCTGTGCATGGTACCCTGACACTTCCACACTTCCACACTTCCACACTTCCCAATGAAGCAAAGTTCCGTTACACTAGCTGACACAGTTCATCAATTAGCAATAGCAGTTTACGTTTTGGAAGTAGCTACTAACAGGGGAGGGAAGATCCCCCAGTACTTGCGCTTCTGGTGTGTGGACACTGAGAAGGGCTAGCCCGGTCTTTGGGATGGAAGAGGGCAGCCTCTGTGGACGGGTCGGTTGCTGGGTTCGTGTAAGTCAGTCTCAGCCCCAATCTCTCTAGCTGCAGCGATGGCAAGGTCTGTAACACACAGAGTCACTCGCTCGACGTTCCACAACGATAGAACGCCGAGTGGGTGACTCACCTGTTCTCTTGAGGAGGCGCCGCGGCCAGTGGGAGGGTTCGTGACGTCACGGACGAGACGGCGCGCCGCGGGCACGGAGCTCCGGTCCGGGTAGGTCTATGACAGACTAATGGTTTTAGTGCAGGTCCCACCAGGGCTACGTGCAGGGGTCCAGTGGGAAAAATGTCCCTTACATTGGTGGCCATTGAGAAGATTGCCCTTAACATTGGTAATAGCTGAAAACAATGGCCCTTGCATTTGTGGCCTGTGTGAATAATGCCTCTTACATTGGTGGCCAATGGGATGAATGCTCCTTACATTGGTGGTCAGAAGGAAGACCACCATACAAAAGGTGGACAATAAGAAACACGTGTCATTGTGCAAATGTTATCACTCACAGTAGACGGCCTTCATACACCCCGAACACAGGATCGATCTCCCGCCTCTCGCTCTTCCCCGGCACGTCCGCACTGCACAGTGCAGTCCGCAAACAGAGTTGCATCACACTGAACACTCACCGCCCGCCACGCTGTCACACTCCCGTCCGCGGAGGTCAGAGCGGAGAGGCAGGCTATGATTGGTGGAGAGCGTATTCCGGAGGAGAGGCTACGCGGATCACTGGCTTCCCAAGTGCTGCCTTCTGCCTGTCCTTCCTCTCCGGCAGCTGAAGCGATTTGACATTTTTTTAAAGGACCGGTATCGGCTCCATGTATCGTGGCATTTTCACAAGTACAAGCACTCGTGAAAATGCCCTGTATCGGCCCCGATACCAATACTAGTATTGGTATCGGGACATCCCTAGTACTTTGTTTTATTTTTAACAAATTTCAGTTGTGATATTAAAAACATCTATAGAACCAAATGTACTGTATTGCTAAAAAGGAGCGAAATTGGGAGGTTTTTAGGGACACAAATCGGGACAATTTGGTGGAATTTTGGCAGAAGGCATTGGGGTTCCATTGCAGCATCGGGAAATTGGCTATTGGTGGTTTTAAACTCCAACTCCGGGCTGATAAAAACCACCAGGAGAATAAAAAAAAGAGCTGCGATACTCACATCCTCTTCGGTGCTGTCCCCTGTGATAATGACAGTGTGATGGTGCATAGAGTGGCTCTATGTCATCTTGTGAGGACCACCCAGGGCCCAAGAAGACGAGGTGTCCTCAGTACTTCAGGCTGAAGAGTGGATGGTGTCATGGATCTGCCTCCTGTAGGGGCAACACCACTGCACCCTTCACTGACAGATTTAGAGCGGATTGCCTGATGCCCAAGAAGAGGCAAAGAGGAGCCAACAGGTCACATGACCAGCCAAAGGGAGAGACAACAAGGATACAATGTAACTATTTAGTATAACGTATAAAACATAAGATACAGCCCGGAGCGGGGCCTTCTGGAGGGGGGGGGGGGGGGGCAAGAGTTGGCCTTTAAAGTAGACCTTTACCCCCTTAATCACCTCAGCTCTGCACGCTGATATGAAATCATCTGACATTCATTAGTGAAACAAACTTGTTTTTATTTTACTTATAATTATTGTTTTTTCCACTTCCTGGTTCATTTTGACACAGATTAAGTAATTGTGCCCAAGCGTTGCATCCTGGGAAGGTAACATCAGCAGAGCATTGCTGGGAAATCTCATCTGTAATCTCACGAGATCTCGGGGAAAGGCATTTTCCTCCCCTGAGATGATGGGCATGGTCACATGTCCTAGTCACACGTGCCAGAGTTCCGGGAAGTAAAGGGAGATATATTAATCTGCCCTTAGAAAAAATGGCCGCTGTGAGAAGACTCTAGGGAAGAAGAGAAAAATAAGGAATGCCAAGAATACAAATCCGGCAATTATCTAGAAGTATTTGTTTGTAGATTGTAATCACTAAATATTTCTAAAGGTGTCTTTGTTCTCATTTCTTTAAGGGTGCAGTGGGCTTTAATTGGTTCCTGAGGGTTGTGGGTGCTTATCATGTACCTGGTTGGAGACTGAATGTGTGAGGAGGCTTCCCTTGCACCTCGTGTCCCGAGGACTCTGGAGATGAGAACAGAGTCCACGTAGACAGCGAGTGGCACGGGTGCCAGTGGTGATAACATCGTGCAAGCTGAAATCCAGGTGCTGTAGTAGAACCGGGCCAATCCCGAAATCTAGGCCCACAGGCCAAGGTCACACCAATTGGGCAGGTACAGTACACAGGGATGAGGCAGAGGCCAAGTCCAGTAAACAATCCGAGGTCAGTTGCAGGCGGCAGGCAAGAATGGTCAAGGCAGATCTGGGTAGAAGTTAGCAGCAGTGGCGTCACAAGGGGGGTGCGGCCCGCACCCGGGTGACACCATTGGAGGGGTAACTGTGAGTCATTTTGGTGTTACCCCCCTCTGAAAAGTCGGGCGCTCGGTCATGGACCGAACGCCCGACAAGTTAGCAGGTTAAGAATAACAGGACACAGGAACCCAGGAGAGCTGAAGATAATCCAGCAATATGGACGCATGCAGGCTGAGCTTATATAGTGGGAATTTCCATGTCCAAGGTGGAGCCAGCCAATACAGTGGCCCGCAACCTCATGTTACCGCCCTTAACTATGGCCCCAATGGACGCAGGAAGAAGCAGGTTGGTTACCACGACAGTAGAAGTGATTTGTTTCTGAAGATACGGGGAAACAACACGATTTAACAGCCTTGGAACGTGGGATGATTGTTGGCGCTCAGAGCCATGGAGCGAGTATCAGCAAAACAGCAGAATTCGTTACATGTTCAAGAGCAGCTGTTGTTAAAGTGTTTAAAGACCGGACTGTCAGCCAAAAATCTGGGTCTCTCTTTCGGCGGCCATCACCAAGATGGCCGCCGACAGGCATAAAAAAACCGCAGCGTGTGCGCGATGACATCACAGTGGGGTGTCACCCAGTCTCCGCCCCCGGGTGACACCCAGCCTCGGGACGCCCCTGCAGGGAGGCAGTCAATTTCGCCTTGTGATACCACTCCGTGTCTTTAAAAAGGGACATCACCTCTTGTAGCTGACACAGGGATAACTCCGAAGTCAGATATTTGGTCCAGGTCACAAAAAAACCTGTCAGTGGATGAAGAGTTATATTGGGCATCGAGCTTTTCCAGTGACATCAATTTATGGAGTAGCTCCTTCAGGGTAATTAAAGGAGAACTATGAGGTGAGTAATTTTAATTCATAATCTGAGCCGACCTGTGACGATAAGACTGTCACAGGTCGGCTCAGTAGATCGGGAACTGAGCGAACACATACCGGCGCTCGCTCACTTCTCGATCATCTCCCTGCAGAGAGCCGTGACTGTCACTCACGGCTCCCTGCAGGGATTTCCCCCTCCCCTGTCCGATCCTCCAGCGCTGACTGGCGGAACGGACGGGGGCGGGTACAGCTGGCTCAGCCTCTAGATAGGCAGAGACAGCTGTCAGTCACGCAGCTGGGTGGATCTCGACAGTAATGTCTGGATCCGTTCCGGCTGCGGCGTCTCAGTATATAGGGAGCTGTAGCTGGCGGTATACTGAGCTTTGGGTCACGGGAGGACACTAGTTTGTGTTCTAACGGCGGGATGACCTTCTGGGCAGCTATAATGGAGAGGGGTTCCCATGGGGGGGGGGGTTGTCTTGTTCCCGCTCCATATTGTTTGTATATGTGCCTCGTGCTGAAATGTGTAATGTTGTCATTTTTCCTTTATCCCTATTCTTCTCCTTTTCCCCGTATTCTTCCTCTTGGTCGCTCTATTGAATTGCAGACCAACATTCATCCATATTATTATACACACTTTATAAACATATATGTGCCAATTGCCTTATACCGCTCACGGCAATTATCTCTAAGTATCTGTTTGTAGGTTGTCATTACTAAAACATTTCTAAAGGTGTCTTTGTTCTCATTTCATTGCAATGGGCTGTAATTGGTTCCTGAGGGTTGTGGGTGCTTCTGTACACTATCCTGGACCTGTTCTTGTACCAAAAAAAACCCAATAATGGTAACTCTCATCATACCTCTAACCACAACTCCAACTGTAACTCTAACCCTTCACCATACAAGCCATGTCACACAACACCGGGGTCTCACAGCTTAGGAGCGCTGAGTGTTCCTAACTCTAAAATCGATTTTTTTCTTTTAAAGAGAACCTGTCAACAGAACTTTCATTTTAACAACAATTTCCCCATAAGGTTTGTATGTGCACTTAACACAGCCTCCCTTGTGGAGACATCCAAAAGCCCTGAGACTGCTGCTGGGTGCCGCCATCTTGGATGACCCCCGACTGACATTCCACCAGCAGCACAAAGCCTCTAACATACTCCAAACGTGCGAGGCCGCTTCCTCTATGTGGAGCTGGGTATATGATCGACCACCGACAGTAAGTGCTACTAGCCTGGCAACAATGCAAATAATACTCTCTGTATTTTACTGTTTTCTGTAATATATATATATATATATACAGTAAACTCCCAGTTATCCCCGGACTGGTAGGTGCCAGATAACTATAGTTTCTGGTTGCTTGAGAGTTAATAGTAACTCTCAAGCAACCACCCCCTGCGGCGCCTCCCCCCCACAGCCCTGTCAGAAAGCCAGAGCCAGACTACGAGTTCCGCCGTCTGCGCATGCGTCTGTTGCAGCCCATAGAGCTGTACTTGGTGCAGCGTCTCTGCGTGGACGTGCGTGCGTTTGTGCGCACGTGCGCACAAACGTCCGCCGACGCTTCATTTGAATGGTTGGTGCCCTCTGGGCTATAAAGGCTGTGATCAACCATCCTCCTATGCTGTCAGATTTGTCAGCTCTCCTGTGTTCCTGTGTTCCTTGTAACCTGATTACCCGTTACTGACCCGGTTTGGCTTGACCTGCTTATTCCTGTGTCCTGAAACCCCGGCTTGTTCTCGACTTCGATCCTGCCTCATCCCTTGTACTGCGTTGCCTGCACGTTGATGACTTTGGCCTGTCCTTGACGATTCTTCTGCCTTGTGTCCTGTTTCGGTGTGGTCTGCTTATCGTTTCCTCAGCTCATCTGATCGGGAAACATTCAAGATCTACTCTACTGTGCATTCTCAAGTGCCTGCTACCCGCCTGGATCTACGCACATCACCGCGTGCCACAAACCCAGCGGACGCATCATCCATTGGCACCCTTGCCCCTCTGTGCCCCAGTTCCCCTGTACCCAATCCAAGTGCTCCGGGACCAGAGTTGTGAGAGAGGCCGCCCTTGTCACCTCAGACTCCTTAAAGGAGAACTATGAGGGGGGTGCTTTTCACTCACCTCATAGTTCTAGCCGACCTGTGACAATGAGACTCTCACAGGTCGGCTCAGTAGATCGGGAGGTGAGCGAACACATACCGGCGTTCGCTCACCTCTCGATCCTGTCACGGCTCTCTACCGTGACAGGGGAGGGGCTGGATTCCCCCCTCCCCGCTCTGATCTGCCAGCGCTGACTGGCGGAACGGACGGGGAGGGGGCGGGTACAGCTGGCTCTGCCTCTAGATAGGCAGAGCCAGCTGTCACTCACGCAGCTGGGCAGATCCCGACGTCTAAGTCGGGATCCGCTCCGGCTGCGGCGTCTCAGTATATAGGGAGCTGTAGCTCGCGGTATACTGAGCTTAGGGTAACGGGAGGACGCTAGTTTGTGTCCTCCCGTTACCCTAAGGAGAACTATGGGGAAAAGCCCTGACCCCATAGTTCTCCTTTAAAGGTACGTGACAGGCCGTATTCACCTGCCGGCTAACTTCCACAGCCAGGAGCAATAGCCAGTCTGCTATTGGCTATTTTAAATTGCAGTAGCCAAGAGAACCAATGTTTCGTTTCCGAATCAAAATTCGTAAGAATGTTTTCCGAAATTCGGGCACATCCGAATTTTCCGAATGCCAATGCATCCGAATGTGTACGAATCTGAATTTCTGTTGGATACAGATGGACTGGAAAGTTTAGGTTGGTCCTAATATGACCTCGTTTTTAGACACGTTCAATTCATTTTGTCCCGAATCAAAATTCGTATGAATTTTACGAAATTCCGACATTCAGACACATCCCCATTTCCAAATCCCAACGCATCCGAATGCGTCCGAATCCAAATTTCCGTTTCCGAATTCTGGATCCCGTCCAAATTTCATTCAAAAACGAACCTGAATCGGACATGTGACTTTTCTGGGCAATCGCATGTGTGTTTCCGTTTAATGCATCCGAATGGGTCTGAACGCGAATTATCATGTCGGCAACATGCCCAGATAGGAAGGATAACTTGCCACAAACTTGTGTCAGGGTTACATTGTAATTCTTGCTGCACACATTCCTGGCAGGTTGTAGACTTGCAGAACACTCGCAGCAGCACAAGTTCTAGGCGACACTTTTTGAATTTGTAGCAAATTTGCTTGGCAAGTCTACAGCAAGAGTCCTGCAGGTCTTAGCAAGAGCTCTGCAAGCTCGCTGGTCTGGAGACTTGCAATGCAGACTTGCTGTAATTGTGCAACAAAATGGTGAAGCTCGGCAAGTCTAGCGATAGTTTAGCGAGTCATTTTCAAACTTGCAGCTCAATTACTTGCTATTTGGGATGGGAGCCATATACAGTGTATACATATAATACTAAAAATGAGGCTCCCAGACCCGAATGGCATTCAGGATCCCCATTTCCGAATTGCATTGGGGAACTACCGAATGCCATTCGAGTCTGGGAGATTCAGCTTTAGTAATACATGTATATGGCTCCCAGACCTGAATGGCATTTGTCAGCTCCCCAATGCAATTCGGAAATGTGGATCCTGAATGCCATTCGGGTCTGGGAGCTTCAGCTTTAGTATTAATATCTGTAGACGGTTTTCTGCGGTATTCGCAACGAATATTCGTAAACTCATCCGAAACCAAAGAAAATTCGGATTTGATTTCGTCCGAATCCGAAACTAGAACCGAATTGAATTTCGGATCCGAATCCCGAAATAACAAAATATCCGAACCGAACCAAATTTTAACGCAGTTTGCATGTCTTCTAGCCAATAGCAGGCTGGCTATTGAAACTCTGCCCACTCAGCAGACGAGCAGACCTGAGAGACAAAGTTCTCTCTCAGGTCCGCTCCTGTGCTCGGTGGGCGGGTACAATAACCAGCCTGCTATTGGCTATAATTGGAATAGCCAATAGCAGGCTGGCTATTGCTCCCCGTTGCTTACATTCTGCTGCTGACCGTTGAATCTATCTGCCGGCCGGCCGCCAGATGTAAACAGAGAATTTCCTTAGCAACTAAACACATTTACCATATTTTTTGCTCCATAAGATACACTTTTTTCACCCCAAAAGGAGGGGGAAAATGTGCCTGCGTCTTATGGAGCGAATCCCGACGCCTGAGACATGCAGTTTCGGGCGCCGGGCGAGTAGTAGGAGCCACGGCAGCGGCGATCGAGTTCAGCAGTAGGAGCCACTGCTCGTTTAATACGAGTGATCTAATGAGATCACTCGTATTAAAACCGAGCAGCGGCGACGATCGAGATTACCATAGAGTAGACAAAGAACGGACGTTCTTCGTCTGCTCTGTGTGATCACTGAGACCGTGGCGCTGTAATCACAGCGCCACCTGTCTCAGCGGTC